>NW_025934664.1:144756-316170 GCF_000764305.2 Hyalella azteca | reverse complement strand
GGGGTGGGGGGGATCCATCACTGCGGTTTTCCTGCAAGTCACGAAATTGCAGACAAGTGTTGGGTGCGATTGTCTTGATGAACGAAGCTTAATTATCTGATCCTCTTTTGATGGGCTGTGTTCCAGCGCCTGCCACCTGCATCCGACGTGGCGGCCTGCGTGTCACCGTGCCACAGTCCCGTGACTGTCCCGTGACTGTCCGCTAATTTTCCCGTGACTGTTCCGTAACTGTCCCATAATTAGATTGATTTGGAAGATTGGATTGGATAGATTGGAATTGTCCCGCAAATGTCCCGTGGCTCTCCAGTGACTGTCCCGTGCTTGCCCCGTGATTGCCCTGTGACTGTCCTGTGAATGTCCGGTGATTTTCCCGTGACTTTGTCGAGACTTTCATGCGCATAGTAGCGAAGTTATATGCACGGCACATTAATGTGGCCGATGCGCATAGCAAAAATTAGAAGAGTAACTCAGTACCGATACGAGTTACGCATCGAGCTGAATTTAGGCTTTGTATAGCGTAGACATATACAAAGAGAATTTATAATTACATTGCGACTTTATATTATCAATAAAATTTATTGAATTGCATCACTATGTCAGTGATAAGAAGTATAAAATATTGAAAAATGTAAGTATTATTTACATGTGTATTACAAAAAAAACTTTTACCTCGTACGTAAATGATTGCAATGCAATGTTGCGTGGACACATTTGTATCCATAACACGCATGTGTGGCTACAGTCTTACGCCAGGATACGCACATGTGTGTGCGCGTCAAGAGACAGTGCCACGCACATGTGTGCGTCAAGGGACAGTGCCACGCACATGTGTGCGTGCCGGAAGTGACGTGAACGCACCGGATGCTCGACACGTTCATTGAATGAATGAGTGTGGGNTCCGTGACAATAAGTGTGAATGTTGAGGAGAGCCCGACAAAGTCCCGAGCGCACTGCAATAGGCGCTCAATGTAGCATAGATACCAAACTAAACGTTTCTGGATCTTGATTCCACTCAAGGATGATGGGAGCAACTACATGCGCATCTCTCCCTACAAAGCCCGGAGGCACACAGAGTCAGACCTCATAGAAACACTGTATTTGTAGTGCTGGGCAGCGAATTAGCTCCTATGTAATTACTGAAAGAACTCTCCCCCCGCCCTCCTTTCATGAAGTGTCGTGAACGTACAAATCAACGTACAGAGATGGTAATGGTACCGTTGGATAGGCCAGAATGTCAGCTTTAAGATGAGACTAAACACGTAACTGCAGCACAACTCAAGTAGACACTATACTTAAAGAGCTCAGCAGCTAATTAGTTCCTATCTAATTACTTAAAGAACTCCCCCACCCGCCCCCCTTTCATGAAATGTCGTGAAATCATAAATCAACGTACAGATATGGCAGTGGTACCGTTGGATAGGGCAGAATGTCAGCTTTAAAATGAGTATAAAAACCGAAAAAGTGAAAATTTTCAATTTTAGGGTAGACGCTCCCCTTAACAAATATGCCGTGTAGAAATTTTTTCGCAGAAATGCCGGGTAGAATATTTATTTAAATATATTTAAATTGAATCGGAAAATTTCTTTTTATTCAATACTTACTGCTATAATAGGGCTAACATGAGGAGGGTTTAATTGGGCTCAACTCAACTTTTCTTTATAAAAAATTCAACTATGAATCAACTTAAATTAACTAAAAATAACATCTATCGGAAAAATATTCATGTTTTTGAACGTCTCGTTAGAAATCTACGCTCATCGAGTGGCCGCTACAAATTTATAGTATCGTATCACGATATTTTCAATAACTCTACACTTTCATTCTCTCAACTAAAATTATTGACCTTTTAAGCGTTTAATGATAATCGAACCACACAAATATTCAGGAAAAATATTTCTAACGTTTCTTATACTTTATATTACTGATTGACGTAAGGAAGCGAGTGTTGTACCAGGGAAAATTTCAGCATGGGTTCTATTCATGGGGTATCAACGCATGGGTTCTATTCAACGTAGAACGCATGAGTTTTATTCAACGTAGAACAACGCATGAGTTCTATTCAACGTAGAACGCATGAGTTCTATTCAACGTAGAACGCATGGGTTCTATTCAACGTAGAACGCATGAGTTTTATTCAACGTAGAACGCATGAGTTCTATTCAACGTAGAACGCATGAGTTCTATTCAACGTAGAACACATGAGTTCTTTTCAACGTAGAACGCATGGGTTCTATTCAACGTAGAACGCATGAGTTCTATTCAACGTAGAACGCATGAGTTCTATTCAACGTAGAACACATGAGTTCTTTTCAACGTTGAACGCACGAGTTCTATTCGACTTATAATTTAAACGCATTGTCGTTAAAATGAACACGAATGAATAGTACATTAGTTCTATTTTATCCGCTCGTCCCACTTGGCAAGACGTGCGAGCAGCTGACAGGTAATGCTACCGTGCCTAATACTTCAGAATTGACTGGTGCGAGTATTAATACTTTCTTGATAGACGTCCGACATATGGTATTGATATAAATGAGACGTCCGATATATGGTATTGATATAAATGTGACGTCCGACATATGGTATTGATATAAATGTGACGTCCGACATAAGGTATTGAAACAAATGAGACGTCCGACATATGGTATTGATATAAATATGACGTCCGACATATGGTATTGATATAAATGTTACGTCCGACATAAGGTATTGATGTAAATATGACGTCCGACATATGGTATTGAAACAAATGAGACGTCCGACATAAGGTATTGATGTAAATATGACGTACGACATATGGTATTGATGTTTTTTGTTACCTTAGTAACAGTGATTTTTGTCACTTGCTATTAATACTTCCTGTTACTTGAGCTACTGACACGTCAGTTACATGTTATTATCAGCCCTATTACTTAAAAATGTATATACTATCTGGAATGAATATAGGTTTTCATTTTGGGATAGGTTATACTGTGTTTGTCTGCTCACATCTCGTAAATTTGGACATTGAATTTCAATTGGCGTGTGCTTCTCCTAATTTGTGCATGAAGATATGACGTAAATTTTCAAGTCATATCTAATTCAGGATCAATTATAGCAACATTTGTCCTTATCACTTGTTATATATTGTCATTTCTCATTCATCCGACTTTTTTGAATCCTGGTATAATCATAATACCTATATCTTTAAATCAAAATTAATTTAATTATTATTAATGAATAAAATTAATACGTGAGTAATCGACGCTGGCGAAGATAAAAAAAGCTTAAATTTCGATCATGAAAACTTCTAAGCTCCCGTTATATTCTAAAATACCTACATCATTGAATCAGAATAAATATAAAATAATAATTGTTTGATATAATATTTAAGTAATTGATATAGGCGAGGCCAAGATATATAAAATTTATACAAAAAACTTACTTTAAAGACTACCAGGCCATGAAATATGAAATTTATATAAAAAAAATTATTTTAAAGACTACCAGGCCAAGAAATATGAAGTTTATATATAAAACTTATTTAAAGACTACCAGGCCAAGAAATATAAAGTTTATAAAAAAACTTATTTAAAGACTACCAGGCCAAGAAACTTAAAATTTATACAAAAACTTACTTTAAAGACTGCCAGAGCAGCTGCTGCTTGCCTCTCACATGACGGTTCCCTGACGGCTCTTCAGGCCCACAATTGCAGGCGCCGAGTTTCGCTGGCTCAGCAGAAATAGCGGACAGTTATTCGGCGAATCTTGCACTCCCGCCCACCTAACCTGATCAATTTGATGCGTCTGCCCACGATCTCTTGCCTTCATTTCGGGAAGGGTTTTATTTATTTTAGCCGAGATTGTGGCATGAGGAAAAATCAGGCTGACTACGGCACGTGAAGGTGTAATTTGGAAATAATGAAAGGTAATCTCACTTACCTCGCGTGGGAGTGGAGGACAATTTGCTGGAATATGGTTGATTTTGAGGGAAGAAAAATATCTCTTTGACAGATTTATGCTGCTTTATATTATTAACGTAACTACTCGTAATTCGGTCATCTTTCAATTCAAGTATCAGTGCAGCAATCAGAGCCAAGTGCTATTGTCAAACAAACAAGAAAAAAAACTAGAACCTACATACTACGGTAATATATACTAAAGTATATTTCATATATACTTTTTTTCTTACTAGTAAATAATGTGCTAAGAAATCCACAGAAAATCACTTTAAGCTTCTTTTTTCGCATGCATCACTTTCACTTTCGCATGCCTGGTCTTCTTAATGCGGCAACGAGCCAAGGTTTCAGCAGTTATAACTCATTCACCCTGACGTTTTCATCTGCCAGCAAAGACGGGGACCAGGGGACCACTTAATTTGCGTGGGATGCCACCAAGCCGCAGTGACATCCCGACTCCTCAAAAACCTCCTCGAGGTAATAGACAATCCCGCGCAGTTACGCCAGTACAAAACCTCAATTAAATTTAAAAGCATAAGGACGTGAGCCTTTCGTTGGTCCATGGCCGGCCGCTGGTGACTCGACCATGGTTTGCAATTAGGGAGGAAGATTTATTCGAGTTTCCCCTGCCATATCCGCCTTCAGAAAAATGATTGGGTCATATTGTCCAAACTATGAGACACTTTATTAACCAAGCACAAGCAGACGTTACATTGATGCGCCCCCATGCATTGCCAAGCGAATTACGGCAGTATGACCAATACAAGAACAAATAAATATAACTCAGTACTCACTGCAGTGTGTGACAGAGAGCGCATTTTCTCGTTGACGAAAACATGATGTCACGGACGGACAGACAGACGGATAGACGGACCGACGGACAGACGGACATGGCGAGCACAATAGTGCATTTTTTCATAAATGAGAAAATGCGCTAAAAATGCATGGATATTTGAACAAAGTCTCACTGGTTTCTCTGAGTGCACGTATATGTGGCCGCTCATCCGGCGACCATAAAACCCAAACCAAACTTCATTGCTGGGTTCGAGGCGCCGTCGGTGTCGAGGTCGGGGAACAACAGCCACGGTAATCCGCGGTCGCGGAAACGAAATTCGCGGATTCAGGCGGCGGACGACGAGGCGTTCAGTCGAAAAATTCTCCCTGAGTTCCGATGTGCTTCTTGATTCGCCGCAGTAGCGAAATTTTCAGCTCGGAATTCAAGCTTTTTTACAATGTGGTGTTTGATCTAAAAAACGTCCATCAATTTTTTACCTCCTTGTATTGGTAACTTAAGTTATATACCTACGAATAAATTGAGCGATTCTCTCGTCCTGCAATTTGAACTCGCATTGGGTTAATTAACATCAGTGCCACTTCTATACTTCTCAAAAATATCTTATAGGCATCATTAATACTATAGATAGTTGAATATTGTTACTCCACTTTTTAGCTAATATAATAGTTTATAATATTAATTCAAATATTAATATATAGAGAATAAATATGTAGAATATTGTTGAATGTTTGATACTTTCCGTGGATATAGTGGCTGATGTGAAGAGACGGTCTGCAGGATTGCAGCAAGAAGTGAGACATTTTTGTTGAAAACTGCTCAAAATGAGCAGAACATTTTATAATCAAATAATGCCAGTATATATTGGGTGTAACGAAGAAACCTAAAAGAAATAAACTCATTTAGTGAGAAGATATCATACTTTTTCATCATTTACCAATAATTGCGTATAAACTTTCCATCTCGCGAGTGTCAGTTCAGGAAAAACTGTTCTCCACTGCCATGAAAATTCTATCAAAATGGTTCATCATCATTTTTAAACCTATAATTAAAAAAACCTCATCAGCATTAATTTCTCAAATCAAGATATCAACAATCTCAACATTTGGCAACTACTATCGGCGATTTCTTCCCCTCTAAGTTGTAATTGTTGCAACTTTTCCTTGTTCTGGCTATCGACTTTTCGCAAAGCTTGAGTTTCAATACAGTTTTCCTTGCCCCGTATCGCAGCAAAGTCACGTAACTAACGCTTCACTGAATAAAAGCTTTTCTGCGGGTAGCAACACTGAGAGTTTTTTTTTGGACAGATTTAAGACGCGCCTCTCAGTGTCTGGGAATGTGGTTTTCATTGGCGATGCGATAGCTTGGACGCTAGCCACTTGATCGCTTTTTGTTCATCTCAGAGAAATAAGTGGGGCTTTGTCAAAATAGCGATGGAATTTTCTCTAAAATAAGTATTATACTTTTCTCTCTAAAGTAGGTCAGACTGACACAGTTTGGACCCAGCAAAAGTTCGTATCAGTGCTACTTCCGCTCACTGTTCGTACTGTGGGCCAGAACGTAAGTCACAATTTGGAGAACATGACCAATTAATTTTACTCAGTGCAATTGAGTGAAATGGAGATATTCTTATTGGAGCATCATAGTCATTTTTTTAAATTGGGAGGTAAGTCAATTTTATTTTAGAATTTTTTATTCTTTGCCTCAATGAAGATATTCTTATACCTGCTTTATCAGGAAAATCTTAGAAAGTTAAAAAACCTTCATCCATTAATTAATAGATCTTGGAAGCAGCAATTCCAGGCTTGTATTGCAAAAATAATTGCAAAATAATTTATTATTAGAATGATTATTGATTGTGTGGAACAGCATTGTAACCACGAAATTCACCAATATTAAAATTAATATAAATAAAATAAATAACATTGCAACCAATAATATGTGATTGAAATATCCCTAACATAAATGGTTTCTAAAAATTTTATTTGTATGGAAGATAAAATATAGGTTATAAATAATTAAAAAGTGAATTGTCACATCTAAGGATAAATAAATGTTGGATTAACTAATGTGAAAACAGACTTAATATTTTTGAAAAATTAATTAATGATGTAACAAACTAACTATAAGTATTCAAAGTTCATGTAATTGCGTAACAAACTCTCTCCAATTATTTAACAATTCATTTATTGGTGTGACAAACTCTCCATAATTATTTAATAATTTATTTATTGGTGTAACGAAATTTCCCCAATAGTTTAATAATATATCTAATGGTGTAGCTCTTTTCTCTAGAGAATGACACTTATGTGCAAGTTAATCACTTCAAAATGTTACCTAAGTTCGTTCCTGAGAAGCCAATATTCGTGCCGTTGTCGTTAGGACACGAAATTAGAGGAACGTTCGTGCGTGCATTCGTTACTGGGGCAATTAGTCTGCTAGTAAATGAAATTAAAATCGTTACGAAGTTAAAGAAGAAGGAAATTTACGAGTATTGTTTCTAGATTGCAATATAAGTCAGCGTGGGCTTTTATAAACTAAGCGTACTGAGGGAACATGGCTGCTGGAAGAAAACTAGGAACGGATTTGAAATTCAAGCCAGAAAAAACGTATCATTTTGAAGTTTTTAACGGCAATAAATTTCAATGATTGATCATTTATCTTAATGAGTAAATAATGGATCATTTTGGAAAGCAAAGGTTCAATGGAAAGCAAAGGTTCATCACAAGATCTTGTTGATTTGGTGAAGCGAGAGAGATTGTTTCTTCAAATTTGTTAAGAAAATATACAACGAAAATTCTATTTCTTCCGTAAGACAAAATACACGTGTTTGTATTGTTATTATAATGCTCAAGTTTTGGTGTATTACTTCTTATAGTTGACGGAAAATAAAGCTGAATTCCTTGAATTCGTCAATACGCATTCATCCGTCATTCATCGAGACACACCGAGCGCTCCATCAGATGACTTGCGTTAACGTCCATATAACTTAGAACTTTTAATACTAGAGAAAAATATTGATCCACGATACCTTTGACTACAAGTAACAAATGCAATACATAATTGATATAGATGAAATATCCGACTAATTTATTGGCAATTAAACAAACTAATCGGGCATAAATACTCTCGAATTTCTTCTTCGCCATCGTTATTTGTATTCGGTTTTCAATTTCACTCAACATAAATTCAACTCTCAGCTCAGATATTCGATCAACTTGAGTTAAGCGATTAAACTTTTCGTATTATTTCAACTCATACGTTTCTAAAACTGAGATTCATTTTAAATTAAACGATGAAATTGGGGGAAATAATTTTTTAAGATATCGTTTTCGATCATTACTGAATTCCCTGTAGAGTGTAGATCAATGAACATAATCAATATGTAGGTCTTAAATCTACATTTTTGCTTTAGAAATTATGGCAACTAAGATGCAAACAGTTAGTTCACTTAAAGTTCAGTACTTCGTAGCCATTTGTGAACGTAAAAAGGCTGAGGTTTTCAAAGGAAGTTTTCACTGCAAGTTTCGTGGAAGGCTTCTTTGATATCGAGAAATGACTGATGACTTGAGACTGATGACCAAACGCTCCCATTGAGGGGGTGACTAGGGCAAGTGTTTGGATTCATTTATTCAGAAAAAGAAATTTGAAATATTATTCAAATTGTGATGTATTTTCTTCGACACCACGAGTGGAGACCAGAGATAGCACTTATATACGCCTCATGCCAAAGTGTGTCAGGGTGACACACACAAGAACAAAAGATAATAGCTATTAGGACGAAGTTTCACTTATATCTCTAAGTGTATTGTGATCCTGTAAAAGAGGGAGTCGAATCATCTCCGGGTATGATTTAAAAGTTTTCTGGAAGTTATGGAGAGGTTTCAGAAAAAAATAAATATTCCTAATTCTTTGCCAGGAAATGAACGTTGATCCAACTATTGATCTCTGTACAATTATTAGTTTCCTTTTATTAGGTGGATTATTATGATATGAAAAAATACACGACTCTATTAAGATTAGGAAAAGCTTGACATCATGAATTGTTTAGATTGTTTTTTGTTAGTCTATGTTAAAAATATTTATAAAATGTCAATAAGATAAATATCGAGCAACAGTTGAACTGAGATGAAATGAGTTTATAACGTAACGACGTGAGGAAAATTCACCCAATTACATTATTTAGGATTCACCAGATAGCTTCAAGAAATTATAAGGGCACAAACTATTTCAAATGAACACAAGTTTTTTTAGTGTTATTACGTTAATAATCCAGTGTCAAGTAATCAATTATTTCCCTTAAATTTCCCCCTTAAAATTACACGTGGATCATATGTACACATTGACCTCTCACAATCTCCCCTGTGACCTCCTTGCCATGGGTTACATGATTTTTGCTTTCCATTAATTAAAACTATTGAATACTTTCTGTTTCGTTACGTCAATGGCTGCCTTACAAAAGCTATGATGCGAAGACATCAATGGAATAGATCTAACCGACAAGTGTGCGCGTGACATCAGCTGGCCTTCAACCAAAAGAAATTCTGCTGTTAAAATCGATCTTTTCTGCTGCTAAAATCAATTTTTCAAAATGTCCCGTGCATTACATTGGAGCGCATGGATATCAATGTAAGCAATATTTTACAGAGTTTCCTTATTAAAAATGAGGCTCTGAGATGACAAATCTAAACCGACCAGCAAAAAGCAAAAAATGCAATTGAAATTTATACAGCAAAGCTTCACGAGCACTACAACTGAACGCCAATTTCTTGGTGAATTTGAGTGAATTTCGTCCAGTTCTTCAATGCACTTTGTGGTGTATTTGAATTATTTCTTAAGTTTCTTAATAAATTTGAATGATTCCTTGTTATTTTATTGTTAAACTGACTGATATTTTGTTAATTTTGTGTTAAGTTTCAATTATTTAGAAAATTTTTGTTTTTTTTTTTTCATTCGAATTATTCCTTGTACCTACTTTGTTGAATATTAATAATTTTTCGTAAAATTTTGTTGGCCAAATAGCTTATTGTTCATAAATTTCTTGGTTAATACTTTAAATTTCCCCTATGTTTTGTACTGTTTTTGAATTATTTGCCTGCAATTCTGTAGCGAAGTTAATGTACTGGAAATTTTGTGGTCTCGGCGTTAATTTCGTCGATTTTTAAAAACTAAAACTTGAAAGAGTAGAGATCTTACAGAATTTATTTCATGTTTCAATCTTCTACAATTGAAAAATCCTAAACCGCATCATTTTTAAAAGCTTCAACTTTTTGTGATTCTAAGATAGTTACGATAAAATTATTGCTGCTGTTCGAGTACAAATGTTTAATCGTAACTAACACATAGGTATTTGTAGTGTAGAAGTAAGGAATTCGTTTGAATATTTCTTATACAAGAAATGCAATGCAAACAGGTATTTGCAATACAGAATTAATTAATAATCCCAAATTTATTATTTGTGTCCCTAATTCAAATAATCGTGTTTTTTTGAAAAGTCAATTTTACACTTATTCGTTCACAAAATTACAATGTGTAATGTGGTGTGGCCATCATGCATAACATCTGAAAAATTACCTAGTTAATAAACGCGTGTAAATGATAATTAAAAAATAAATAAAATGGTAAGAGGAAGATGATAGGAGGAAGATGATAGCAGGAAGATGATATCAGCAAGATGATAAAAGCTTTGATACAAGTTGTACATGTTGATAACGTCTGCTGTTGATACAAGCTATGATACAAGTTGTACATGTTGATAACGTCAGCTGTTGATACAAGCTTTGATACAAGTTATACATGTTGATAACGTCTGCTGTTGATACAAGCTTTGATACAAGTTATACATGTTGATAACGTCTGCTGTTGATACAAGCTTTGATACAAGAAATATTGATACATGTTGATAACGTCTGCTGTTGATACAAGCTTTGATACAAGTTTTACATGTTGATAACGTCTGCTGTTGATACAAGCTTTGATACAAGAAATATTGAATCCCACACGAAGTCATATACGTCTCATATAGAAAAACATTGATAAAATTCATAATAAATATTATTTCCGATCTTCAACAAATCTTCTATTAAAGAACGAATTCTGCCTAATTTTCCAAACATTCAAGAAAAAGATACGTTAACAGATTGTTCCGTTTTAAATGTAACTGGAAATAGCAGTCACAGTACATGTAACAGTTACAGTACATGTAACAGTTACAGTACATGTAACAGTTACAGTACATGTAACAGTTACAGTAAATGTAACAGTTACAGTACATGTCACAGTTACAGTACATGTAACAGTTACAGTACATGTAACAGTTACAGTACCTGTAACAGTTACAGTACCTGTAACAGTTACAGTACCTGTAACAGTTACAGTAGCTGTAACAGTTACAGTACATGTAACAGTTACAGGACATGTCTCAGTTACAGTACCTGTAACAGTTACAGTCGCTGCAGAGAATGTGAAGGTCAAGTGAGAGTTCTGACCTTGACTGTGAGGACACAGGTGCAGATGACTGTAACTGCCATGAGCATCACAGGAATGTTGATTATACAGGTGCAACATACAGCTGCGAATGCACTCATAAATATTACCGGGTGATATTGTCCATACAGCGCTACACTTTCTCACCCACAGTACAAGCAGAGAGCGGACGTAGCACTGAGCCACCCATTGGCGAGCCACAGTGGGTCAAGATAGCCCATCCATTCACCAAAAGTGCGTCATCACTTGGACAAATCTCACTTATTCCACTGAGTGTAGGGGTAGCGAGAGATGAGCAGCTGTGGCCAACAACGAGCGTCAGCTACAGACTTGCCAGCGCGGTGCACATAGAGGAACTTATGAAGATAGACATGCCTCCTTCATTCACGGGGTTTTTTCACAGAAGCACATCGGCTCCAGGTGTTCTTTTGAGATACTCACTAGCATTCATCGCCTTCATGACACACATGTGCCCGATCGTGAGTGTAATTATAGCGCAGGTACCCACTCCTTCCGTCTATAAACCCAAACATGTTTCTGTGTGGAAACTGAGACAGTACGAATATGGTTAGCTTGGCCAAATGCGATGGCGTCAAAAATTCTAATCTGCTTAGGAGGCAAATGGTTTCGGAAGGAAAAGGTTAAAATAACAATTTTTAGATCTCTGAAAGACCATACTATACTATACTATACTATACTATACTATACTATACTATACTATACTATACTATACTATACTATACTATACTATACTATACTATACTATAATATACTATACTATATTATACTATACTATACTATACTATACTATACTATACTATACTATACTATACTATACTATACTATACTATACTATACTATACTTGTCCATACCATACCAATACCATACTAATACCATACTATATTATACAATATTATACTATACTCTGCTATAATATTAGCATGCCATACAGCATTCGAACACCACAAAATTGAGCTAATTACACAAGTGCACTTATGTTGTATGAAATTATATGTTGTATGTACGCAACAGTATAGCGATTCCCAATAATGTATTTTCTCCTAATAATTCATTTTAATTAGGTGAATACAAATATTCATTTGATATATGCAGGTGCATGTGGATATTAATATAAGCTTTGAGAAACTGCAAGATTTTGTAGGATATAAACTCAAATTACTGAATAGAAAATACAAGCAAATAATTTGTTAATACTTTAACTTTTGTTCATAATCTAACAGATCCTTTTGTTCATAATCTGTAAGTAAATGTGTCACTCATCACGTTCTTGTCATATCATGTCATCACATTCATGCCACACTGTGTCATCACATTCATGTCATATCATGTCATCACATTCATGCCACACTGTGTCATCACATTCATGTCACACTGTGTCATCACATTCATGTCACACTGTGTCATCACATTCATGCCACGCTGTGTCATAACATTCATGCCACACTGTGTCATCACATTCATGCCACACTGTGTCATCACATTCATGCCACACTGTGTCATCACATTCGTATACTCGTCTAAATACATGAACTTCATTGTATGCGTACTATTTTTCATATCATCAGAATTTTACTATTTTTAGCAGAACACACCGCATTCACGTTGCATGCCGGAGTTGCGGAAGTCATTCAAACGCTGTAGAAAATTTCTTATTTGGAACATATCGGGGTTTTTCAGTGATATTTTTTCAATTAAAACACGAAAGTATCAAATTTAAGTATTTTTTTGAAATAAGGGAAAACAAACTTGAAAATTCTGCGCAATAATTTCATGGTAAGAATGAAACAATGTTAATGTTCGAATTGAGGAAATTAACGCAATAGATTTTCAAAAGTATATTCCTGGCTATGAATTCAAATGAGTTCTATCCAAACAAGACCTCAGGGAAGCCTGTGTGTTATAAATGTTAATAATGATTGACGGAATGCTCTATCAAATGATAATAATATCGTGTGATTTATAATCCTAATTATAACTTTCATGATTAATAATTTATAAAGGGACAAGCGATTGAATGTGAGTTCACCATCACCAAGACGATGTGGTGCGTGCTTCACGCCTCACGAATATCGCCACGAATAATCAGCTGAACTAATTCGTATTGATCTGCATGCATTGAAATACATTAATATTGTCGATGGACGAGATATTAAACCTTTCCGTCAATTTCTTTTTATTTCACCGCTACCAGATAAATTGATTCGGTTATTCACATCAATTTTCGATTGATTTCTCTTCTGCATTAGAAATAAATTCATAATTGGATTAATGTTATTTATTTCAATAAACTCCTTTTATGCTCGGCTTTTGTTTAAAACAAATAAAGCTGATTGACGGCATCATTCTACCTATATAAGCCTCAGAACTATAAGCCTCAGAACTATAAGCCTCAGAACTTCTACCTTTAAGCCTCAGACATTAATGCAATCACATTATTTAACGGTTCTCCTGCAATCACTTCAGATCTACATTATCCTGCGATCCCCTTTTAAATGGAGTATCCTGCAACGGATTCATTTAAAGATAATCGTATAATCGCTTTATTAAGGGATTATCCTAATATCGAACGATAATGTATTTATAATCGCTTAATTAAGGGATTATCCTAATATCTAACGATGATGTATTAATAATCGCTTTATTAAGGGATTATCCTAATATCGAACGATAATGTATTTATAATCGCTTAATTAAGGGATTATCCTAATATCTAACGATAATGTATCAAAAAAATCGAAAGCAATGCTAGGTGCGAGTGCAGGTGTGTGAGCAGCAGCTGCGCCGTGCAGCATGCCTGCCTCATGTTCATGCGTCAAGGTTACGCTTGTGCGTTCATAAACTATGCGTACGTGCATTATACGTGAGAGACGTTACGCAGGTGTGATGTACGTTATGAAGATGTGTTAAAATGTTACCTACGTGTGTTAAAACTTTAACTACGTGTATTAAAACGTTACCTACGTGTGTTAAACGTTACCTACGTGTATTAAAACGTTACCTACGTGTGTTGAACGTTGCCTACGTGTGTTAAACGTACCTCCAGTATAGAGGTTGCGACGGTGTGTTATATACGTTTTTTTTTAATACCGTGACTTACATTATTCTGATAAATCCGTTAGGTGTAACGCGTTCAAATTTTTAAAGTGTTTTACTGCTTTATTCTTCAGAGATAAGGTGAACCGTCATTAGTTTAATATATAATTCAAATGTTGTGAGGCCTTCATTCATACTCATTAAACAACACACAAATGCAGCCTTTTTCAATAAACGCTTCATCTCATTTTGAGTTCTGGCTTGATTTTAGATTCATGCTGAATCTTAGCGAAATAAATTTGAATATGATGTACTGTAGCGATTCATGTTTTTTCTTGTGTTCTTAATTATATATACCCACCACCCCACGCACCGGACATGCCTGACATGCCAGACGCAGGAAATGCTTGCGCTGCGTTACTCGACGGCCGCGCTATGGTCGGCCACCGAATAACCTCCTCGTGGAGTTACTATATAATGACATCATCCACAGGATAATGTATTTATGTCGATATTTATTGTAATGTGGCGCATTTATTGTATATATCAATTTACAGCATGCCTTACGTAGGGCAGTTATCAAACTGTAGCTCTCACATAACACTAAATTTATTATATTTCTCATGGCTTTCTATTCAGTTCATCGTATTAAAGTTACTGTAACTTCATCGTAGTGTTAGTTGATCTCGGTTAATATAGGAGTTCATGTTTGTAGAACTGAAATAAATATAATCATTAACTTATAAATTTTAAAAGATTACAACAAATATTAAAATAAATTTTACGTTAATGGTTATGATTTTCCCCCTAGTCATTATTATTGTTCATAGCCTTTCAATATAATAAGCCGCTATTAAGGGATTATCGTAGCAGTCTTCATATATCACTTTGGCGAAATATAATCAACTCCATCTATTAAATCCGGAAATCAATAAAATATCCGACGTTGATGATAAAAAAGAATACTGAATAATGTGTGTAGATGTCTTTGCATATGTGCGATTGACCTGACCTAGGTTAGGTTCTGCACTGCCATTGCACTGCCTCTGCACTGCACTGTAGGTCTGTAGCTGTACCTACCATTGCATTACCTCTGCACTGCAGCTGTACTTACCAGTGCACATCCTCTGCACTGTAGCTGTATCATCCACTGCATCGGTCACAGTCCCATGCAGCTGCAGTGCAGTGAGCGCGGAAGTTCTGTGATGCTTGTGTGCAACACTTGTGATGTGCACCGCACTGACAGGTGGTGCAGCAACACTGCGCAGCACTGACAGATGGTGCAGCAACACTGCGCAGCACTGACAGGTGGTGCAGCAACACTGCGCAGCACTGACAGGTGGTGCAGCAACACTGCGCAGCACTGACAGGTGGTGCAGCAACACTGCGCAACACTGATATGTATTATTTCGACTTACGATATCGCATACCGGTAGCGGTTTACGCTAGATGATGAGATGACAGACTTTAAAATTAAGCATTAAAAACACCTATAATTTTGCCTAAAATTAATTATTCAGAACTGTTGAGCGCCATTGAATATCTTGAATTAAGGCATTTCTCCATTTTATTCTCGAAGTCTATATTCATAGATAATAAATTCAGAATTTTGTAATGGTTCAATATGGATTTAATTTCTAATTAATAAGAAAAAATATTTTTTATTCAAAATATATGTCATAATTTCAACAAATTTCAAACGTAGGTCTCATTCGAGTTTCCGAGCTCAAAATCACAATTTAATGAACATCAAAATGAACCTCCCCATATCACCACTAAGAAATTAGGTTGTAGTTATACGTTGAAATGAAACACTATTCACCATGATGACTGAGGTCACCATTCACAATTTTTCACCTGGTGAAAAATGAATGGGTCATATTTTCCAAATAACGACACACTTTAATACCCACAGCACGAACAGATTAACAACTGGGTTATGATGAGACACATAAGGGCATAAAATGCCTCGCTATTGGGACAATTTCTCACTCATTTCTCTTGGTGTTGGCACAGCGAACGTCTGAGTCAGCGAATGTCTGAGCGCCTTGCCGAGTTGGCAACGTACTTTTAAAATGCATTTCTCGTGCTTAATTGTTTCTTAATTAAAAATCATGCGATAAAACTCACATATTTTTCGGTCAAAAAGAGGCCACAAAGAATGCATTAAGCCTTTTTTTGGGGCGTGAATTAATTGGCGGTGAGATGAAGGAAAGACGCTGTCTTGTCGAGACTTGCTGGAGTTGGTTCTGTTGATTTGAGGCTGTTGGGCTTGGAGTCTGTTGAATGTAGGCTGTTGGGCTTAAAGGGTCTGTTGAATGGAGGCTGTTTGTCTTAGGGTCTGTTGAATGTAGGCTGTTGGGCTTTGGGTCTGTTGAATATAGGCTGTTTGGCTTGGGGTCTGTTAAATATAGGCTGTTGGGCTTGGGGTCTGTTGAATGTAGGCTGTTGGGCTTTGGGTATGTTGAACGAAGGCTGTTGAGTTTTGGGTCTGTTGCACGAAGGCTGTTGGTCTTGGGGTCTGTTGAATGTAGGCTGTTGGTCTTGGGGTCTGTTGAATGGAGGCTGTTTGGCTTGGGGGCTGTCTAATGTAGGCTGTTGGTCTTGGGGTCTGTTGAATGGATGTAGGCTGTTGGGCTTGGGGTCTGTTGAATGTAGGCTGTTTGGCTTGGGGTCTGTTGAATGTAAGCTGTTGGTCTTGGGGTCAGTTAAATGGAGGCTGTTGGGCTTGGGGCCTGTTGAATGTAGGCTGTTGGGCTTGGGGTCTGTTGAATGTAGGCTGTTTGGCTTGGGGTCTGTTGAATGTAAGCTGTTGGTCTTGGGGTCTGTTGAATGGAGGCTGTTGTCAAGGGTTCTGTCGGAGAAGGTCAGTTTTTCGAGAATTCTCTTTGCTAAGAGCTGTTTGTCAGGGGTCTTTGGGAAAGGGCTGTTTGTCGAGGGTTCTGTTAGACAATGGCTGTTGGCCGAGAGTAGGCTTGGCAGAGTTTTTTGTCGAGAAGTCTGTTTGTTAGGGCTGTATGTCGAAATTTTTAATGCCTTACGTTCTGTTAGTGTTTAATTTTTTTTAATTTTACTAGTTATATTAATGGCTGTTTACGTTGTATTTAGATCTCTTAGAGTTATGGTCTCCTGTTTTTTTTGCAGTTCTCTTCTTCTTTTCCGGATGTCCACGCTGGGTGGACTTAAAGCCACAGGACAACCGCAAGGATGACCGTGGGGCCTGAGAGCTTCTGCAGTTTTTTTGCAGTAACGAGCTAACAAAAAATAAGAAAATACCATTAAAAATTACCCTAGTTTCCCGAGCAAAATGTCCCTATGACAAAGCGGGATTCCATTAAAAATTACTTGAGTTTCTGAGCAAGATTTTCCACTAACCAGCGGGATATCGAATTAAAAATATCAGAAAGTGACTTCAGCCATTCACGGCCAACGGCAAGTCTGCCAATTGTTGGCCGCTCCTGCCAATTCTCGAATTATATATAAAATCAATTCTCGAATTATACATAAAGCCAATTCTCGAATTATACATAAAACCAATTCTCGAATTATACACTTCTATACAATTCGCAAATAAATATAATTACACGAACGTTTTTCGCTTTGATTGCCTTGTGTTTTGACTGACTTTATTTGCCCAGGGGATGCAAAGAAAACTCGGTCAAACGAATAACAGTTTGCATCCTGAGGAGTGAAAATTATGAAGAATGAAAATTGTAAGGAAAGAAGAGCATTAGGAATGAAACTTATGAGGAATTACACTAATGAGAAATGGAGCGTGCAAGGAATTCAAATTTTGATGAATGAAGCCTGTAAGAATGAAGCTCACTAGGAATGAATCAATGAAACATTAAACTCTTGGAAACTCACCAAAATGTTGGCTTCTGTAATTACTTAATATAGTAGAGTATTTTGATTGAGACTTTAATATATCAATGAGTTAAATTAGATTAGAAAGAGAAATGGAGCGTGCAAGGAATTCAAATTTTGATGAATGAAGCCCGTAGGAATGAAACTTATGTGGAATGAATCGATGAAACATTAAACTCTTGGAAACTCACGAACATGTTGGCATTTGGAATTAGTTAATATCGAAGAGTATATTGATTAAGACTTTAATATATCAATGAGTTAAATGAGAATAGAACTGAAAAATTTAGCAAACAAAGCATCGCTGTTGGAGAGCAGCTGAGATGCACGGCTGGCAGATTGTCGGTGTCAAGGAAGTGGAGAATTCCCTGCCGATTGGCAGACCCAACAAACAATCCTTGGCAGATTGTCTATGTCAAGGAAACAGACAATCCTCAGTAGATTGTTAATTGTGTAAACTCAACAAACAATCTTTTGCAGATTGTCTGTGTCAACAAAATAAAAAATCCTTGGCAGATTGTCAACCAAACAAACAATCCTTGACAGATTGTCTGTGTCAACCCAACAAACAATCCTTGACGGATTGGCTGTGTCAACCAAACAAACAATCCTTGGCAGATTGTCTGTGTCAACCAAACAAACAATCCTTGGCAGATTGTCTGTGTCAACCAAACAAACAATCCTTGGCAGATTGTCTGTGTCAACCAAACAAACAATCCTTGGTAGATTATCAGTGTCAACAAAACAAACAATCCTTGGCAGATTGGCTGTGTCAACCCAACAAACAATCCTTGGCAGATGGGCTGTGCCAAGGAAACACACAATCCTCAGTATAGATTGCCCGTTTCAATCCAACAAACAATCCTTGACAGATTGTCTGTGCCATGGAAACAGACAATCCTCAGTAGATTATTTGTATCAACCAAGCAAGCAATCCTTTACATCCTCGGCAGATTGTCTGTGTGAGACAAACAAACAATCCTCTGCAGAGTGTCTGTGTGAAGCACACAGCTAATCCTCGGCAGATTGTCTGTGTGAGACAAACAAACAATCCTCTTCATATTGTCTGTGTCCTTGAAACTAAAATAAAATTCATTTTTTGCCTCCGTGGCGACAAGTGAAAAAGTTGACGTCGATCCGCGTGACCGACAACGGCTGGTGACTCAGGCGACGCAAGGCGTCTGCACCACGCAGATCAGGCGACGCAAGGCGTCTGCACCACGCAGATCAGGCGACGCAAGGCGTCTGCACCACGCAGATCAGGCGATGCAGGGATTTATATTGAAATATTAAAAGCTTCTTGATAAGTGCTAGTAACGCAGATTCAGATTACGCGGCAAGTGAGCGCAATTTTTAACAATGAAGAGTGAATAGCTGGACTGAATATAATAGCAAGAACTGACTTATTTGGCATCTGAATTTTGAATAAGAATTTATCATTTTGAATCTCAATTTATCAACTATTTGAATTATTTTCTAGTAGTTCTGGTCTAATTTATGGTTCGGCGGTAGTGAAACACGTGTTAATTTCAAGACAACTTTCCTCGTATGAAAGTTGTTCATAGGAAAGTTCTTATAGTTAGATTGTTTTATAGTTCTTCCCTCATAGGAAAGTTTCTGCTCATTTTCTGAGCTGAAACTTTACACTTTGTTAATCAATTATAGCTCACCTTGTCAATTATTTAATTTTGTCCTTAATAAAGTACAAACTTGAGGCAATATTAGAAATTTACAAGAAAAATGTGATGTACGTGGAGTTACGACGAGGTCACTGAGAACGCCGCCCCAGCCTTCACAATTAGAACGGCGTTAAGTGCCAAGTGTTCATCAAGCGTGGGGTCATATATTTCTCCTTTGCCTGCACTCTGATGGTGTGACCTGAAAAAAAAAATTCTTGTGAAATAAATATCACAATAGATATAAATATATATAATGAAATGCTAATAGTAAAATGCTGAACGCTAAAGTTTATATTTCTTATATACAGATTTTCATTTGGTTTTTGTGATATTGAATGGTGTTCAAGTAATGAATGGCTTCCTAGAATTTATGAGTGACACATTATACAAAGAGAAAGCATGAAGAAATAGAACATTAAAAAATACAAATATATCTCTTACTTTTACCTTTCAAAACAGGCTGCAAAAATGACGGCTCGCTAATTTGATGCAAAAGCATTATTACATTTCCTCAAAGTTAATTAAATGCTACAATATTTATTTAAATTAAATTAAATACAGTATTTATAATTAAATGCCGCAAATAAAAAGTCTGAGCGTGCAAATTTAATGCAACTTAACAGAATTTTTATTTGTTTTCGTTGTGTGTCGTCTGCATGTAACAAATTGGTTGAGTTGAATTAAGTCAACTCGCCGTATGTTTTCAACCAATCTTTGCGAGGTATAAAAATTCACGGGATTTAAGTCGACAACGTCTCGGCTCGGAACTTTTTTTTTGTCGTGTTTTTTAATAATCCTTTAGCCCAGTAAAAATGTCACAGACATGAAGTGGGTGTAGAATATTTTGAGATATGTTGGTTTCTTCTCAATATATTGCTTCTTATACATGAAATTAATCGTCATGAATGCGTGATGTGTGAGCTCACCGGAACAAACAATTTAGTTTTCCCAAATAAGCCAGAAAAATGATTTGAAAAATTGTTTTCCGTAGAGTAGATAGATCAATAAGAAAGACTTACTTGCAGGAAAAAAGTCTCAGCTTACGTGGACCAATTTTATGATAATATATGGATTTTAACACTCTGTCATTACTTAATCATTGCCTCAGTGCAAATAATTGTGGATATATAAATAAATATATAAATCCAAATTGGTTTAAATGCAGATATGCGGAAGTAATGCGATAGAGGCATAAATATAAATTTAAATTATATCGTAATGTAACAAAGTTATTCATAAGCTTTATTTAATAGGCCAAAACTTCCGATACTCTCTGACAATTTGATCAATCAAGATAGTAATTGAGTGAACGAGGGTACACTTAGAAAAATTAATCCGTAATATTGTCCAAATAGTGACGCCATTTGTGCAAGTAGAACTGACACACCTCCATATAAGGGCAAAAAGTACATCGCTACTTGGACAAGTCTCCGTCACTCATTTCTTTGAGTGTAGTGGAGCAGCTTGCTCGGTCAGCTCTGGAAATAACTTTTTTTTCTCAGGCTCGAGATGGCTTTGAATGAGGAGATTTTTTGTCTCCCCCGAAGACCGTTTATCAGAAGTTGTGTCACTCCCTTCATCCGTCACAATGTTTCTCCCTCATCGTCTTTCGACACACACCGTCTTTAGACCGACAAACAAGCATCGTTTGCCGTTATAGGACGCTAAGCTAGATGGCTCAGTCGCGGTTGCCAGAGGTAAAATTTGAACCTTTATCAGTCATGGTTGCCAAAGGTGAGCTTCAAACCTATATCAGTAATGGTTGCCAAAGATGAGCTCCAAACCTTTATCAGTAATGGTTGCCAGAGAGATTTGAACCCTTATAAGAAATGGATGCCAGAGGTGAGCTTCAAACCTTTATCAGTAATGGAATCAATTCGTAATCAACGTTGTTTTCAAGAAATCAATTCGTAATCAACGTTGTTTCAAAAAATCAATTCGTAATCAACGTTGTTTCAAAGAGATCAATTCGTAATCAACGTTGTTTTCAAGAAATCAATTCGTAATCAACGTTGTTTCAAAAAATCAATTCGTAATCAACGTTGTTTCAAATAAATCAATTCGTAGTCAACGTTGTTTCAACATCACTATTATTTAACTGAAGAGTCGCGTCATCACGAAGCGTCTTTTAAACATATATCAGTAGTTTGCTTAAATCGCCAAGTTCACATTTAAAATTAAATTAAATTAAGTTCACCAAGAATTTAAAAGCAAATAATCGCCTAACAAATTCATAATAAATTCATCTTCATTTCGGGAAATATTTGAGCTGATGACAGAGCAGGTCTCTAAGACGTTTTCGATTAAGATAAAATGAATATTTACATGGCGTTTTTTAAGATTTTTACTTCCTATTTAAACTTTTACTTTACTTTTAAATTATCGGAAAACGTCTTAGTTTTCACACGACAAATGCGTTACTTAGTTGCTTGTCGCCGCGCGTGTTTGGGCAGCGAGGGAGTGTGATCCACCGTGACAGGGCTTGTATGGCTTCAGGATACAAAATAATTTTATTTCACGTGTCTATATGAAACCTATGCCTATATGTGTACCTGTATGTTTTCTTGGCTATTTTTGAATGTTTATGTGCCCATTTTGCAAATCTCTTCATGATACTTTTATTTTTATGCATTTACGATAACTTTCAAATCTAATAAATCGTATTTAAGGATTTATTTCATACCAGGTTAAATTCATTGCAAGCCTTTATTAAAAATAAATACTTTCGTCAAGCACTTGTGCGTGACATCCTGCGATCGCAGAAATGGTTCTGCAAATGTTATTTAATATTTGAAAAGACTTTTTTTTTAACTTAAGTGAATAATTTGTTCTAGCAGGAAGCTGATAAAACTATATAATCAATATAAACAAATTATGAATACCACACAACAACAAGAAGGCGGCTTCAAGAACAACAACAACAAGACCATCATATTTCATTAACATTCAATAGTGTGCTCGCACATCTGGCAGCTTGTCTAACATCACTTCATATTTCATTACATTTAAATAGTGTGTGCTCGCACATCTGGCACCTGTTCTTATATTATTTCATTATTCATTACCGCTAAATTGTTTGCTTGAATGCACGACTTGGCAACATCAACGAGGCCAAGCAAAAAATTGCTTGTCATTGCAATTGCTCTCATAAAGTTCTTTGAAATGACCCATATTACTGCCACATGAAGTCATTGTTTGTTCACATCACTTTAAGTTTAGGTTTTAGGTTGTCTCGTGAATGTTGCTGCAGTCATCCCTGCAATGTAACGTAACGTCGAGACTGAGTCCAAAGGTAACCAGGACAGAGTTATGACAGGGTCATGACAGAGTCTCGAAGTAACCAAGACATAATCGTGACGAAGTCGAGGCAGAATCGAGACAGAGTCGAGACAGAGTCGAGGCAGAGTCGTTACAGAGTCGTTACAGAGTCGTCGCTGAGTCGAGACAGAGTTGAGACAGAGTCGAGGCAGAGTCAAGGCAGAGTCGAGGCAGAGTCGTGACAGAGTCGTCACTGAGTCGAGACAGAGTCGTCACTGAGTCGAGACAGAGTTGAGACAGAGTCGTGACAGAGTCCAGACAGAGTCATAGACGTGACAGAGTCAAGGCAGAGTCGTGACAGAGTCGAAACAGAGTAGTGACAGAGTCGTCATAGAGTCGAGACAACAGCGAGGCATAGTCAAACGCAAGTACCTCTCCTCTCCTTTCTGATGCTATTCCTACCTGAAGCGTGATACTATGCAGCACCGTGTGCTGCATAGTATTCATTAAAAGATGGCACCAAGACGGACCGTATTCTTAACAATTGTCACCAAAAATACATTTTAGAACAAAAATCTTGAGAAATTGATTAAAGTGCAGCGGATGAACAACATCCGCTAGAATAATACTAAATGGAAATATAAAAAAGTTCCTGACGTGGTTTCTTGTTCCCGTTGATGGACTTCAGAAGCACTTGATGGCTCTGTAATGTCTTTAGTCATCGCGTGAATCAGCCTTCATTTTTGCCATCACGTGAATCTCGCACGAGAATTTAGTCACGTGGCAACAATATCAGTACTTTGGTCTTCGCTCGATTGCTGATTATATGTATATTTTTCAAATTACATTTTCAAATTTAAATGCTTTGCAGATATGATTTTGAAATCCCATGATTTAATTTTTCACCACACAACATGATTCGAAGCTATATTTTATTAACAAAAATTGGACCTTGTCTAGAGGTCTGCAGTTTTGTAATTTAGGTGGAAAGTTATACATGGTCTAGAGGTGTGCAAATTCTTCGTGGTCTAGACGAATGCAATAACGCAACATCCGCTTAAAATTGGACGCGGGCTGTAGGTCTGCCTCGGATGAGTCAGTGAGGGAAGAGAGGGAAGAGAGTGAGGGAAGTGAGGGGAAGGGGAGTGAGAGGTGGACGGCCAACACGAGTTTGGCACCGACGTTGGCACCCCTCAACTGAATTCCTGGCTTTGCGGTGACACTTGTTACGACTCACTGCCTTGCCTAGACTCTAATACCTACCTTGCCTTGCCCAGAGCTGTGCCTATACTCCGATCCATACCCTGCTCAATGCCATGCCTACTGCTTTTCCTAGACTTTGATACTTACCCTGCCTTGCCTAGAGCGCTGTCAAGACTGATAACCTACACTGCCTTGCCGATGGCGTTACTTGAGCTCTGATACCTACTTTGCCCAATGCCTTGCCTAGATCACAACACCGACAGACTCATAGCAAAAGGAAATAATCATTATTCATAAAAAAATTCTATTATTTTAGGAAATGCGTATCATGGAGCGTGCGTATCATTTTTAAAATACGTCATGGTGCGTCAAATTGCGTGTGTTTGTGACTATAATATTATCCATATTCAATCCATGAATCTAGCACGAACCTACGAAAAAATATATTGTCCTGTCCTGTTAGCGATATTGTCAAAAAATATTTTATATTTTATGTTTTCTAAACATATTTTTGCCCGTGACATGTATCCTTCGAGTCTCTAACAGATGTTCTCGAGTTTAATTTTTGTTCGTTTTGTTTACATTTGTTAAATCAAGAAAGTTTCCTAGAGCAATATATCCCGCCCACGCGGGCACTAAAACACCGCGTAAGAAGAGTCACAATATCTCAAACAAACAATTTCGGCCGCTAACCTTATTTCAACCGCACGAGAACAGTTATTAAAGTGAACCTAGTGCTGGCACGTGCAAAAATTGACCTTGTGCAAACACGCGAGAAATATTATCAACAAATTTTATTAATAAAATTAATTTTTTACCGTTATATGAGAAATTATATCAGCAAATTTAATTTTTACATTAACCTCGGGCCGTCACATGAAAACTTATATCAGTGAATTTAATTATTCAAATTATCCTTAAAATGTGAAAAATTATTCATAATATTCCTCACGTGATTTTTTCACAAATCTTATCAGTGTAATTTCCTCTAGATGTTTAAGTTCATTTCACGTTTCTTTGTATTAATTTGTATTAATTTGTAATTAATTCAAGGAAGACCAGAAGTCGTGAAAATAATTTATTGAGAAACAAAAGTAATTGATACACATTGCACCACTTGTTAGAAAGTTTTTTTTTTTAATTTCTGTGAAATTCATCAGCTTCTCTGTCATTCAGGGAATAATTATTGGATATATGCCTTCTTTCTTAATTATATAATTTGAAGTGAAAAGTGATATTTTCATTTAAACTAAAATGAATGAAATTCAGTGTAAATATTTTTAGCGAACCTTTGTTAGCTTAGTTTTAATAGTCTATTTTTTATGCGCTCCTATGATTTACTTGTATATCCGACCTTTAGAGTGTGAAGATAGCCGACAACGTAACACTAGTTTCATGCTAGCTTAGTTCGTAGCCCACGTCAAAACTGCCTACAATATTTNGTGTTGAATATAGAGCACTAGAGTTGAGTATAGATCATCAGTGTTGAATATAGAGCACTAGAGTTGAGTATAGATCATCAGTGTTGAATATAGAGCACTAGAGTTGAGTATAGATCATCAGTGTTGAATATAGAGCACTAGAGTTGAGTATAGATCATCAGTGTTGAATATAGAGCACTAGAGTTGAGTATAGATCATCAGTGTTGAATATAGAGCACTAGAGTTGAGTATAGATCATCAGCGTTGAATATAGAGCACTAGAGTTGGGTATAGATCATCAGCGTTGAATATAGAACACGGGCCTTTTAACATTCATTTATCCTTTTGATATTCAAATTTAGCCTCTTGATATGAGATAATTTTATAAGATATCAATATTTTACGAAAGTTTGCGTTTGTTGTCTGTTGGAAAGTTAGATCATGGCGTGCATTTTATGTTAATCTAACGCGACATAAAAAAACCTACTGTGTAAACCTGCTATAGCAACGCGAGCCAGGCCAAGTAAATTGATCGAATTAAATATCACGTGAATGAAAAATTCTGAACATGTATAATCATGCAAATAAAAAATCGCGGCAATTGAAAGTCATGAAATTGAAAATATAAAAACAATCAGGGAAATTTGATTCAGAGAGAAGCGAAACTTTTTGTCAATTTTGATTAAAACATTAGAAATTTTTCGGTTCCCCCCCCCCCTCAAAAAAATCGAAGCAGTCGTTCGGGTAAAAATAATTCCTTAGTTCATATTAGCGGTGAAAAATAAGAAAATCAAGGGAGAAATGCTTCAAGAATTTTTTCAAGTATTTTGAATGCTGTTAAATTGAAAATTCCAGTTTTGCTTCGTTAAATTTGATCTATAGATGGTTTCGGTGTTAGAAAGATGAAGTACATCTAATGTTCTATGATGAAGTACATCTAACTTCATCGAAAGATGAAGTTTCATCTAATGTTGCTCTGTGTAGCTTTATTAAATTCTTTGAATTATGTCATGATCCAATTAAACATTATATATCGTTATATACAGTATGTGAAGAAACTAGCAATTCAAACCAAACCACCTATACATAAGCACTTGAATCAAGCATAGACGTATATACTTGTATAGCAAATAAACTTATATAACAAATATTCTTACATACCAAGAAATACTTGTACTTGTATACCATATATACTTAATTGCTTATGTACCAAGTATATATACACACCTGTATATACTTTTATACCAAATATACTTTATATAGCCAATATTCTTACATACCAAGAAATACTTGTACTTATATATATGCTTATATACCAAGTGTATATACAACGCACTCTACAATATACAATCAATCGAGGCCGACCGGGCACGATTGTTAACAGTTGATAACAATCGTTAGCTCGTCCAGCCGTCAATTGTTATGGAAAAAATGAAACGTAATCTTCTAGACGGCAAGTCTCATGCATTGTCTGCCATTTTTTCACCAGAATCCTTTCACGTGATTTTTTCACCAGAATCCTTTCGCGTGACTTTTTTCACCAGAATCCTTTCACGTGACTTTTTTTAACCAGAAACATTTCACGTAATTTTTATCACCAGAATCCTTTCACGTAAATTTTTTCATAAGAATCCTTTCACGTGATTTTTTTCACCAAAATTCTTTCACGTGATTTTTTTCACCAGAATCATTTTGTTTGATTTTTTTTTTCACCAAAATCCTTTCACGTGATTTTTATCACCAAAATCATTTTAAATGTTTTTTTCCACATAATCCTGTCACGCGATTTTCTTTCACCAGAATCCTTTTAGGTAATTTTTCACCAAAATCCTTTCACGAGATTTTTTAACCAGAAACATTTCACGTGATTTTCACCAGAATCCTTTCTCGTGATTTTTCTCACCAGAATCTTTTCACGTGATTTTTTCGCCACAATCCTTGCACTTAGTTTTTTTCACCAGAATCATTTCACGCGACTTTTTCCACCAGGATCTTTTTTTCCGTGCTAGAGCTCGTGCGTCTTGAGGCGCCTATCTTATATCACGTAGACTTGCGATGCGTAGGTTTTTCTATGGCCATCAAATGAGGCAATTAGCTGCTCTTTGTTTGTAGCTATCGATCGTTTATTGCCTAGAACGCGATGCGGCTTTGTCGTTATGAAAATTATCGTTTGTACCGCACAAAAAATACACGTGGTTTACACAGAAAAATGTATAGCACCAATTAACTTAATTAAATTTAAATAAATAAATTACTTACATGAATCAAAGTGATTAAATTTACAATAAATCTATCGCTGCGCCATACAAAAAGTACACGTGGTTAACACAGAAATGTGTATAGCATTAATTAACTTAATTAAATTTAAATAAATAAATTACTTACATGAATCAAAGTGATTAAATTTACAAGAAATTCATCGCTGCGTCACACAAAAGATACACGTGGTTTACATAGAAATTTGTGGTCTCAACCCCAAAGATAAACACAGTATCCTCGCGATATATTTTTACCCAAAAGTCCGCAGCCATTCCAATAAATTGTAAGTAAACGATTTCCTTGCTGCGAAAATAGAAGTAATACAAGACAAATACAAGTAATACAAGACAAAATACAATTAATACAAGACAAAATGTGCTACGTGGACGTAGCAGCTTGTGTAGAGCATCGCTTAAATCCGTATATTTACGGGGCATGGTCCTGTNGTTCTGCTTTATCTGTTTACTGCAGTTTACGGTGCATGGTCTGTTTTATCTGTTTACTGCAGTTTACGCTTTGTTTACGGCTGTTTGTTTACATGGAGAAAGTTTGGTGACCTTGGAGCATCGACTGCGTCTTCTCACTGACGTCTCAGCCAGTCGATCGATTCAGGGAAGTTCAGGCAGTTCGTTGCCTGAATCATTCATTGCCTGATCGTTACTGGGCCCATGTCGATCCGTTACCAACATTTTCTTAGATGAGAGAGTGAACAGCACTTTTCTTTACTTTATGTTGTGACATGAGTAAATTGTAAACAATACTTTGTATTTCATGTTGTAACAAGAGCGGAGGGTGAATAATTTTCTGTATTTCATATTGTGATCAGAGTGGATAGTGAACAATGCTCATTACTTTATGTTGGGAACATAATAAATAGTGAAAACACAGGCCATAGGCTATATTTAGACGTATAAAATAAACAAGGGTTGAATCAACTAGACATGTACGATACAAAATCGAGGAGATACAAAAAAGTTATTAATCATTTTATATTATTAGTGAACTCGTTAGCTTAGTTTGTAATTGCATAACTTTTGTAAAGATTTTTTCTTATTAAACAAGGAATAAGTGTTTGAAATGACTTAAACTCAATTACTCTAATGATTTATTGAAAACAAATATGACCAATAAATATAGCAAAACCTGTGAATAAATGGCCGTTGCTACGAATATATTAATGAACATTCATGATCAAAGTACGAATATATATAAAAAATGGAATAAAAATAATCTCTCTACGCTACAAGTTTTTACTTCAGTCATGTTATTATATTGGTGCGCTCAAGACTATTACTTATTTATGTTTAATTTTTATTGCAGTCTACATAATATTAAACGGCCTTCATATTGTAATGCGTTAAAATATTTCTCAAGATTAGTATAGATTTAATCACAAAGAAAAAATATTAATAATTTGAAGCAACCAGGGTGATGTGAAAGCGCTTGTTGCAACTGGTACAAATATTTGATAAACTATTGATTTAAAGCGTCATAAAAACAATGAATTTAGTGAAATATCGAAGCATTAAAAATTGTGTAAATATTCAACGTAAACTTTCATGTACATACGCCAAATGCCTTTCAAGTTTCATAATTCACGTACAAAAAAAAAAAACAATGTTAAAAGTTATATACATAACTGCATTTAGACAGATAAGTTTTAAAGTCTCGCAAAGTTTGTTTCTATGATGACAGGAGGGTTAATTCAAACCACCGCAAAAAGCCACCGACTACAATATTGAACGCTAACAAAGAAAGAATATATAATTATAGGTCGCGAAGCAAGAGATCTCCATATTAACTTCTGACAAAGCATGCGCGTCCCGCAGCTGACACTGAGAACAGCTTCTTCTCAGATGTTCCTTGGTCTTTTGAAAAGATCAAATACATTACTACTCCTAGAGCAATTTTTGAAAAGATCAAATTCATTAATCCTTAAGTTGATTGGACAACAATACGCACGTCATGAATAAAAGATCTTTATCAGCTCTCGAAATCATTTTCATTCATAATTCAGAAACAATAGAAACGAATTTTCCTCAGCACAAGTACCTTTATAAGCGGCGTGACTAACTTAAAAAAAAATTTCAAGTCTTAGTACAGTCAGAAAACTTTTCAAGTCTTAGTACAGTAATTTAAGAAAAACTGAATTCGTTATATTTAAAAATGTCAAGCGTCATGGGTAAAAAATCTTATCTTAGTCACTGTTCCGGGTATATGGCGGCAGCGCACAGGCCGAATAGTTATGTATTTATATTATTTATATATAACAGCAATTGCACGAAATTACATTAAAACATTCCTAAAAGTTATGAACGTATCACATGTTAACTTTCGTGGAATTTAATAAATGGACATCGATCAATGTACCGATTGTTAGGAGTGACTGCACCAGACACGTGGCGCTTCCTACATATACACGTATCCTACTCATCCTTTCTTATCTGCAACCTCTTATCTCGAATCTAAAGCTCCTAAAATCATGATTACAATTTCACCTCAGCCTAATAATAAATTTCCAACACATATATTTATTTAGTAAAAGCTTAATATTTCAACAATAAAATACAATTTCAACCAAGAGATCGATAGCACCAACATTCTGCTACGCGGAGAATTTGTCATCTCTTTTTAATAATTAAATGAATGTTAGTGGAATCCTTGCCATGTCTTTAAATTAACGATGAATTGTAGGGAAAATATCGAGACAATACAATAAGGCTTACTTGAATTAAATCAAACGAAGATTTTTGCAAAGAGAAAATATTTGAAATATTTAGAAAATAGATTCAACTGGTTATAAAATTATCGATAAAATTTTAAATGCGAAAAAGATTGGGGGCGAAAGTAATTCTATAATATCAGAAGCATCACTATTCTCAGTGGTATTTTTTGCTGGACGTTTTTAACAAATTCTTATAACTAATAAATAATTTGCCATGCAGCGGATGGGATATTGGATGACCTTTACAACGGAGAAGGGTTCGAATCAATCGTAGGTGTTATAATATAACAAAACAAGAATTAAGCGTAAATAATCTATTCGGTATTGAACCAATTAATATATATTGGCGTGGAACAAGACTTGGATGTCATTCAACTGGAATATGGGTTAGAATCACTGATGCAACTCATGAGGCTTGAAATCAACCGCGAATGACTTACATAACGAAGATCGGTTTATATTAATAGTGTGCAAAATAGATACCAGAGTGTGACTTGTGACTTATATTAATCGTGTGTGAAATAAACATTATAGAGAGTGATTAGAATCCATCTTGTTTTAAGTATAGAGAAAACAGTGGCAAGCATCATCGTAAATGAAATAAACATTAAAGAGTGGCTAGCATTAACTGTGCATAAAATATACAATAATGAGTGGGTAGTATCGTAGTGAATGAAGTATACATTAAAGAGTCGCTAGCATACATCGTGTGTGAAATGTGCAATGTAAGGTAGACGTGCTCATTATTATTGTTAATCTCGCGTTATCTTCAATACGCGCATTACTAAATTTTGCGTCATGCCACGCAACCCATCGATGTTGGGCTGCGTGGTGATGTGATTAGTGATGTGATTAGTGATGTGATTAGTGATATGACTAGTAATGTTATTGACATTACTGCTGGTGTGCATTACCCCCCCCCCACTGCTTCAGTGGTGTGATTAGTGATGTAATTAGTGATGTGATTAGTGATGTGAATAGTGGTGTGATTAGTGATGTGATTAGTGGTGTGAATAGTGATGTGATTAGTGATGTGAATAGTGGTGTGAATAGTGGTGTGATTAGTGACTGTCTNGATTTGTGATATTAATTAGTGATGTAATTAGTAATGTTGATTAGTGATGTTAATTACCGCAGTTTCGAGGAGCCACTATCTAAAGGCGCCGCCATATTTCCTGGCATTTACGCCCCGGCCTCACGTGCGATTGAATTGTTAATGTAAAGGCCATAGATTGTTCTAAATATCGATCAATAATGGTACTAGACAGCGCTGCAAGCGACGAACAAATTTTTATGCCCTTTGGCTAGTGATGTTAAGTCAGATAGATATGCTAGTTTAGCAATAAACTGGCATTGTTATCATAAAACTTCGATTAGTGCGATAAGTTGCAAGTTTTAGTCCGGTGTGCGGTTTTATCATGTATATTAATTTTAAATATATTAAATATATTATCAGTTCGGTCCGCGGTATCGTTAAATATATAGAAACCGAAAACCGTGTCAGGTGTATGTTAAGATAATGTTATTGTGCATTATTCGTATTGCATATACAGCCGGATTTCGAGAAATCATTATTTTTTTTATAGAAATCTGGACTAAATTTGGGGCACCGTCATTGGTTTCGAATTGATATTTAGATTTAATGTCGAAAATCTGTATTTCTTTGAAAATTTAGAATGATTTTGAAATAGCTTTATTGTTTTCCGCTGAAATATGGACCAATTCTTAAACTGATTTCAACGCATCGTTTTTAATATCCCATTAAGTGATTTTTTAATATCATACTACAACGACTAATATTTAATAGTTTCGATGAATATATACGAAAAAACAGAAGATATTTAATTATTTTTATTATGTTAAATCATTTCAATTTTAAAATTTCTCGTGGTTCACCTGATGTCCGCTGTATGGAATGAATGAATGAATGAATGAATGGCCACAATAGCCTGAAATTGGGGATGAAAGAGAAATGAAGGAAGGGACGGGCAATAGTTGCAGTTGCGGAAAAAGGGGAAGAATGTACGGAAAGAATGAAGAGATAGAAGAAAAATGGAGAAAAAACGTTAAGGAGTAAAGGACGCGATGGAAGGAGTGAAAAAGTGAAGGTATGGAGGAATGAAAAGGAGAGGCTAGAATTGTAAGGGATGGAAAAGAGGGGAGAGGATGTTTAGGAGGGGAAAAGAGGGGAGAGGATGTTTAGGAGTGGAATAGAGTGGAAATATGTTAAGAGGGGAAGAGAGGGAGACGATGTTAAGAGGGGAAGAGAAGGGTGAGGATGTTGGGAGGGGAAGAGAAGGGAGAGGATGTTAGGAGGGGAAGAGAAGGGAGAGGATGTTAGGAAGGGAAGAGAAGGGAGAGGATGTTAGGAAGGGAAGAGAAGGGAGAGGATGTTAGGAAGGGAAGAGAGAGAGACGATGTTGGGAAGGGAAGAGAAGGGAGAGGATGTATACCGGTATCTTGAACCTGAACGTAACGTAAATTTGGTGGAGTAGATCACTCCGATTCACCCAACTTTAAAAGATAGGAAACGTCGTCTCTCTCTTTATATAATAAAATATATCTCTTAAAATCCCTATTTAATCAGGGTGGAGCAGCTTCGTCTGAGTCTCGCTGGATCGATCAACGTTGCAGCAGAAGCAGACAGCTGCGGCTACTGCAGCTGCTGCAGGTGCTGCTGCTGCGGCTACTGCAGCAGACAGCTGCTGCTACCTGCAACTACCACGCTAGCTTCAGCAATTTCCACAGCAACTGCAACAGCAAATGCTAAAGTAACTGCAACAACTGTCACAGTAACTGCTACAACAACTGCCACAGCGACTGCAGTAGCGACAAGACAGCAACACGGGTGCTGCAGTTAACTGTTCGATAGTTGATATAAACTGATACACAAAATGGTTAGTATTTATTTAATTAATTATTAAGTATATGAAAGAAAATAAAATACAGTGAATAGACCTCCATGACACGCGAGGATCGTTATATTATTATAATTTTATCAACGACATATTTATTAAATATAAATTATTACTGAAATGATGAAGAATTCAACCTTATTTATACTGAACGAAATGAATTTTATTCAAGCGGAAAATAAACACAGAACTACATGGAAAGCTTCCAATTAAGAAGCGCAGTATTTAATGAAATAAATATTACTTAATTAAAAAGAAAAAATACCTTTATACAGCAAAAAAAAACTTAATAAACAAAAAGCTGGGCAAGACCGACGCTTGTAACGCAAACGCAGACAAATTCTGGCAGACCAGACGTTCGTGCGTTCGTACGTTCGTGCTTGCATTCGTGTTGCGTCGTCTTGATTTTCGTGCATTCAACTCGGGTAATTTGTGCGTGGCATCTTATTTCGTGATCGTGTACACGCACGTGCGTGACATGTGAGTGGGACATGTGAGTGGGAGAGGTGAGTGGAACAGGTGACTGGGACAGGTGAGTGGGACATGTGAGTGGGACAGGTGAGTGGGACATGTGAGTGGGACGGGTGAGTGGGACAGGTGAGTGGGACGGGTGAGTGGGACAGGTGAGTGGGACAGGTGAGTGGGGCAGGTGAGTGGGACATGTGAGTGGGTCGGGTGAGTGTGACAGATGAGTGGGACAGGTGAGTGGGGCAGGTGAGTGGGACAGGTGAGTGGGGCAGGTGAGTGGGACATGTGAGTGGGACAGGTGAGTGGGACAGCTGGCAGGAATGGAAGGTAAACTGCTTTATTCACTTACAAAATGAATGAAGATATTTACCGGACCAAAATGAAATGATTAGCGAAGCTGTAGGAAAAAGCTGGCATTCTGTAAAACAACTCGCAATAATTTAACTTAATCTCAAAATGAACAAAAAATCTCATCTAAGTAAATACAAATTTAGTGAACCTGCAGAAACACTTTGACCCCAGATTTATTTGGGTATATCTTCGACATATGGCGCAACATTTGTTACCAAAAATTCCTATCCTTATTCCGATGTTTCCAGGTTTTCCATAGTAAATATTACTGTGCTAACCAAAATATTCTTCACCATGCAGGCTTTTTTCCCCCAACCTTGTTATCATTTAACCGAGTTGTTTCAAATATACGTAAAATGTAGGACCCTATATTGGTTACCAGGTAACCGCATTACTCACTATTCCTACCACCACGTTACCATGTTATACCCCCTGTTACCACAGCGTCGGTTACCGCGGTAACTACGCACGGTAGTTGCCGCCTGGCAACAGGGCAAGCGTTGTTGCCAGGTCTCGCACCCCCCTCCTGTTACCTCACACCCCCCACCCCCCGCAGATTAAATTTCAAAGCTGAGAGTGTCTGTGGAGTGAATATTGCGAGCGTCCCCTATAATATTTAGTAAAATTTATAATATTCCTGCCGTGGAATAAGTCAGGGTTTGTTATTGATTATCTAATTGTTGGGTATTGATGCTAATTCCAGGCCAAATAGAGGTTTATCTTATTCTTTATTCTTTCTTTATATTCGCATCTTATAAAAAATAAATGAGCTTTATAAAATTCTTATTCTAATCGCATCAAGTGATTAGAGGTGTGTTCTCAAGCGTAAATGCCTCAAGTAATTAATGCGCTTGTAAATTTTCCGATGTTCGATAATTAATAAAATTTTGAATTCATTTAACTCAGCCTTTAATTAACTGGCAATTTATCGAAACTGTTTGAACGGTCTTCATGTTCAAACCTGAACATAATTGACCTGAACATAATTCATGTTCATAACCAGTGTTCATGACCATGAACATAATTCATGTTCATGAATTATGAACATGAATTAACCTGAACATGATTGACCTGAACATAATTTCTGTTAATTTCTAAAAATTAACAATTATTTCCGAAATAAATTTAGTCGGTAATTTGACAAAATGAAATAACTTACTAAAGTCGTTAACCAATATTCCAGGAACTTTTAGAATATATGACTCAATTTTTTATCGTATCGGAATGATTTTAATTTAAATTGTAGTGAACCCTGTAATTTTCAATCATTAAACTAACTGCGTGCAATAATTGTACAGTGTACACGTACGAATTTCATGCAATTCCCTTTTGTTCCTTCAATAATTAATTCGTCATTCTAATTACTTTGATTGTCGCTATTAACGTTCACTGTTCACGTGATGATTTGACATATGATGACTTGACATGATGATTTGTTCGCATGATGATTTGACACTGCCATGGCCATTGACCCTGTTGAGTACAAGTGCCTCTTGATCATCAATTAAGATATAAGAATCAATTAATAAATTAATGAGAATAAACATGGGAATACTAAACAGTACAAGAAAAAATTATAAATTATTCAGTTGTGGAAATAATGAATTCATTAGAATACCGATGTTTACTGCCAAAAAAATTTGTGGAACAGCTGTGAAATTTTAGCTTGACGTATAAGTCATCGAAAAGTTTTTTGACCCTGACTGTACAAGTTCGACATTGGTTAATTAAATGTAATTGAAAAATTAATGAATTGCAAATGAATGATTCAATTGTTATGAATGACCAAATAAATTGAAAATGAACGAAGTAAATTTAAATTATGACAGTAGTAATTAGAAACGAGTGAAGTAAATGCAATAGGAGAGGTAAAAATTTAATATACAGAACAAATTTAAATGAGAATTGTGAATGCCCAGAAAAATTTAATATAATTTAATATAAATTTACATGATCAATTAATTATTGACGAAAGTTCGATGGGATAAGCCACTGAGGTCAGTTCAATTTGGACATTAATAGTTAAGAAGCATTAATATAAGTTATAATTTTCAAATCTATTTAATCAAATTCGAGAAAAATTATTGACAAAATTATAAATTCAGCATTTTTCGATGATTTTTGAGCAAATAGCGTCAATTAATAATTGGTCGATAATAATATTGCCAAAATAAACAAAATTGTCATAAAAAATATTAATAAAATAATTGTTATTTTAATAAACTTTAACCGCGCTTATTAATAAATTTTAAACGAGCTTATTTATAAATATTAATCAAACTAACTTTGCTTAATATTAATTAATAAAATAAATCGCACAACATGACGACCACATTATCAGTACAGAATTGATTGATAGAACTTTCTCGCCCTCAGAACAACTCTGGTGTCATGGATAATGTTTATTGAACCCAACAAAATGTACAAATTATTCAATAAGCTGTACGTTAAAACTAATTCATGGCTTATTTTTAAGAGATTAGTTCTTGAAGAAAAGCTTTCTAGCTTTTTCTTCGCTAACGCTGATGTGAGAAAAAATTCATATGTATAAATTCTACAATTAGAACTTTATATATCTGTGTAAGATTTACTTCGTACCTTTAACGAATTCATTTATTTTCTGAGCCTTGGTGATCGTTGCTAACGGCCGTCGCACTGGCAGGGTAAACACGGCCACTCTATTTTTTCTGTAAAAAATTACCACATTTGATTGAATTGCTTAAAAATTTAATCGCTTGCATTGATATCTTTAAATGCCTTCAACTTCCATTATTAACATTGGTATTTTCTAACATTAAAAACTTCCGTTGCTGGTATTTTTATTTTTTATGCGTGAAACTTCCATTATTTGCATTTAAATTTTTAATGTCGAAAGCATCTACATCTAGCTTGTTTTAAATAACAAAATAAATATTTGTTATATATTCAATAATTCAAAAGACTTCCATTTCCTGTACTGATATTTTGAAATGCCTACAAATCTTATATTGCTATCATTTATTATTTGTCCTACCAACAACTTCGATTGCTTGCATTCTCCGCATTCCAATGCGATGCCGACCGCATTGATTTCAGCGAGAAATTGAGCGCGGTGTTTTTGTGGTTGGTAAGTAAGTCACATTAGAGCGAAATAACAACATGATTTATTGTTTAAGAACAATATTACCAAGCTTATTCTTCTACCGTTCAATCTAAAATGTAATAAGAAATTTTTTAATATTTCGACTTTTTTTATATTGTCAGTGAATGAAATTAATCTTATCAGTACGGAGGTTGGGTTGATAGAACTAATTAAAAAAACAAAGTCTGCATATCGAACTTTCATTACTAATAACTCCCAAGACAAAGATAATAAAATTAATACAATGAAACGTGTTTATTGGAACAAATTTTCCTTGGTTATGAAGAATTTAAAACTTCTTCTAAAAATGACAAAACCCGAACTTTGATGTGAGCAAAATGAATAAAATTAAATATTTTGAGCTGTCGTGAAATCGCAAAACTTCTTTTGGGGTTGTCGACGCCCTGACTTTTCGTGCGTAGTCCAAACTGCTGGAACATTTCCTCTGCAACGAGAGCTGTCCCCTGGCAACAGCTGTGTTGTGTCCCCTGGCAACAGCTGTGTTGTGTCCCCTGGCAACAGCTGTGTTGTGTTCTCCGGCAACAGCTGTGTTGTATTCCCTGGCAACAGCTGTGCTGTGTTCCCCGGCAACAGCTGTGCTGTATTCCCTGGCAACTGCTTTACTGTGTTTCCCAGCAACAGCTGTACTGTGTCCCCTGGCAACGGTTGTTTCCCCCTGGCAACAGAAGCACCTCATTCCCAGGCAACAGCTGGATAAAGACTCAGGCAACAGTCGTGGTGAGGCTCTGGCAACAGCAGTGGTGAGGCTCTGGCAACAAGGTCCACACAGTACCTAGCAACAAGCTCCCCGCTTGTCCCTTGCTCGGTCATTTTAACCCTCGTCCAACTGCAGAATTGTACTCCGCTTTAACCGTCCCGAGTTCGGGAACAATTGTTCCTATGAAATCCTACAAGGATTATCAAGCACGTTGACAACGTACGGTTTGGTACGCGCTTATAGCAGGACGTACGTTGTCCATAAACTTATCTTGAGGTTAATTATAAAGATTAATTTTTATTGTAGGCATTTCCAAAAGTTCAAGATACCTTAAACTTGCCCGTACAAAGCATATTTTTAAAAGCAAACTTTTCGGTGCAAAGTAGTGCAAAGTAAATGTTTTTATTAGTGTGCAAACTAATTGGTGAATTTGTTATATGTTAATTAGAATCTAAAGTCGAAATATCAAAGGTGCAGACAAGTCGATGCAGGGGATGTTCAGATGTCAAGTTTACATTCGCTATTCACGCGTGTCAACTAAAATGAGTGTTTATCAAATTTACATCAAAATGCAATTCCCTCAACGATCTCAATTGTCAATTATACTTTTTGGCACATAATTACTCGGATTAACTTTAAATTCGGATTTCATTTATTCGGAGTTCAAACGTGAAATAACAACACAGTAATTACTGGAACGAAGGATCGCTTCCATGCGCGTGCGGACATAAACGAGCGATCGGAATATAAAGAAGATAAATCCGTTTAACAACAAAGGGGGGTCACCCTGGTAGCTCCTTAGTAAAAATATCGCTTGTAATGCGATAGTACGAGGAGGGGGTAACTAAAATTAAGAGGGGGGAGGGGTTGCAGGGTGCAGGGTAAACAAATAAATTATCACAATCCGAATTTATATAAACTTCCCATTTATATTTTTATTGACAAATTCATTTATAGTGATTTATACAATTTATTGGCTAATTTCTTTACAGTAAAACTATTCATTTTTCTTCGTTGGTTCTCACGTTCTCACCGACATTTAAAAAAATTATTACCAAGTATTACCAAAATTTACAGCAATTTTTGTTGAAACAAAAATCATTATAATTTGTAATAAGTTAGAAATAAAGAAAATTTTATTTCAAAGTCAAGCAAGTAAATCAAGTTTGCATGACGAAACCCGTAGACTTTTTCATTCATGAATAATTTCCATAAATTATACAGGCCATACTTTATGCATATATTCAAAATCTGCTATAAATAATCTTGGAAACAATTTTTTTTACAAATTTAGCACTCTTAGTAACACACCATTCCAGCTTTAGCTATACGATCTTCACAACATTATATCAAAATTAATATTTCATATGTCAGTAAATTTTCAAATTATGTTTGTTCACTAGAAAACTACTACTATCTATGAATCCAATATAAGTTCAGAGACCATTTCTTCAATCGAATAATATTAGACATCGTCATCAACAAATAACTCTTTGTCTGGAAAATAATTCGAGTTTCACGAGAGCTTCTTTAATCTGTATAAGTACAGAGTTTTGCAGCAGTCACATCGCTCGTCTAATTCAATACAAGCTTTATTGCTGTCATCTGAGTGACAGCAAGAGATGGAATGACGTTAGAGCAGACGCGCTATTTATAACGTAAGTTTCTGTGGAGTTACCCCAATTCTCAAGATGTTCCCTGTTTCATGAAAAACTTTTACTTTAATTGTAGATCGTAAATTGTGAAAGGGTTTGTCATGGATTAATAAATTCAAAATTAGAACGGGGAGAATTTTTTAGGGTCATTCGCTAATATGTTGCGGGTTGCATTGTAGAGATTGAAATATCTGTAAAAGTTTAATTGTAAATTAACCCCGTTTTCGATGTAAAAATGAACTGAAATAACCAAAATTATATGAAATCCATAAATGGGCATTAATCCTTACAGTCATGGTATTGGTTATTGAAAGAACATTTTAGAAGAAGTGAAACTATGACATTATATTTACCGAACCTTTTACTACTGGTTATTCAAATTATATTTCACCTGACTAATTTGTCAACAAATGAAAAAAAATACCAGAAGCTTGTTGATAACGACTTTAGAGTCGCACATTTCACATTGAATGGAATAAAAGCTGCATGTGTGATGGAATAAAAAGCATTAAATGGAATAAAAATCGTGATTTTCCCCACCCCGAGTGTGTTGAAGCAAACGTCATTCCGAGTTTCAAGATATTTTAGGCCGCGTCCTGCAGACAAATGAGAACAATTCCCCACACTGATGGGGCTCGCAATTGCTTGAAAAGTTTCTGTGTTAAGTTAATTGGGGAAACGGGAGCATCAGTGCAATTGTACGATCGTATTCTTGGCTTGCCATTTTGTGACGTGTTTCTTTCTTTCTTTTGACTTCAGTGAAATTGGATTGCAGGCTGCAGTCATAAAAGCAAATAAAGTACCCCGATTCAGACTGGTTTGGAAAAGAAATTTTTAGAAATGTTATGCTAGGTCAGGATAGTGAAAATTTCTGAATTTTTTATCAAATCGTTAAATTTTTGGTCGTTAGATGAGTCTATCAAGCAGATATTGACACGCACATGCAAACTTAAAATGAAAAGTTAAATAACTCTTTATAATTTTTACAGCTGTAAATAATTATAATGCAGCACTGCAAATTATTGGTGCATCGAAACATTCATTTAATATCTTCATTTCGAAATATTTTGTTTAACCAAATAGTTCTTCATACAGATAAATAAATAATAGTAAAATATTATTATTTTCATAGCAACAACCGTTTAAACGGCTTTTGAATTTATACACGAAGTAAAAGACTATTTTTTTCTGTTCTCAAGCGTACGTTAGTCGTCGCATACAATAAAAATAGGGGCCATTAATTAAATTATATCTTTTGAAATAAATAAAAAATGTAAATTACCTGTTCTCAAAATTTTTAAAAAATGTATATTAGTACCAGAAAAATTTCAAGATTGATAAAATCAGGCGATTATCCGTAGATTTATTCCTTTTTATTTTTTATGTCTGTTTCACTTGAAAAAATTTGACATTCACATCTAAGAAACTGTGAATGCCAGTACCAGCCAGCCTGTATTTTGTGTAAAATATTTTCTGATTTTTAAATGTTTTATACTGTACGAAAATTTCTGAATATTTGCCAAACTCTTGCTTGTCTCTCGGAAACATACTCCGTCATACATCTATATCATTACATCTGAATAAGACACTATGCGAGAATTAATTATCGAAGTATTGATGTAACAGAGTTACGTCTATTGCTTCAAATCATTATTATAAACGTCTCTGCTCAACACGTCGCTGCTCGAAAATAGTATATTAATCATATATTAATCGCGTCGTATCAAAATATTATTACACAAATGCTACCATCCACATAATAGTATGTATTGTATGGAAGTAGTCAGTCTAGTAGACGCATACTAGTAATTCTATTACTGGTTAGCATTACAAACGTATGTATTACACTTATCATGTAAACATGTTCATCTTACTGAAAATTACATCAACACGTACATATATGTGCACGCTGCTATGACAGGGTATGTACACAAAGATACACACACGGTATGTATATGTTTGTCTGGCGTGCGTGTTGCCCGCTAATCACACAGCGCGTGTGCGCAACGCACGACACGCGCAGCTCAACAGGACGCGCATTTTTATTACTATTGCTTCCTCCTCCTACGATCCTTTTTTTCTGTGCGCGAAGCAACCGAGCGAGCGCGCCAGACACAACAAACCTGAGGTCGTCTACCTCGTAACTCTACGCTTACCCTCACCCTCCCCTCACGCTCCCCTCTCCTACATCCCTCTCTTCCCTCTTTTCCATCCTTCTCTTTCCTCTATTCTATCTTTATCATGACATTTATTTCCAATACAGCTCTTTCCTTCCCTGTTTCATCCCTCTCTTCCCTCTCATCCATTCCTCGCTTCCCTCTTGTCCATCCCTATTTTCCCTCACTTTCATCATTTTCTTATGCTCTTTTACAAGACTTCTCTTTAACTTCACTTCTTGTTGCTTGTCTTGTTGTTGTTACAGTCATACATTAAATCAATTTAAAATATTTTAATGAATATTTAAAATATTTATTTTAAATATTTTGAACCTCCCGATTTGCTTTTCCACAATTTTTATGCCGCTCTTTTTCTCCTTCCCTTCTGATCAACACGTCTCTGGTACGAGTGGGTCTCTATTTGGACAACGAAGCTCATTCATTTTTCTGAGTTATACTACATGCGAGTTACACGTGTAGTATTATTCAAAGGTGTATTATTTCTTCAATAATTAGAGGTGCAACACATTGAGGATGTCTGCAAGAATGTTATTTTAATGCACAGTTATGAGAATATATGGTAATAATATGCAAGAAATATTTTCTAGGGTAATTATCATCTGATCTCCCTACGCCAGCTATATAAATAATGAATTAGTAAAAACGTATGATAGAATTACCTAATTAGTTGATTAATTATTTTTAATTACTTAATCATATCAATAAGTCAGCCTGTGGCAGTTCAACTAAGACAGTAAGAAAATCAAGATTTGTCCCTATAATATTGATGATTCTTTTAGTCAACTCTAGCCTATTAATATTAATATCTCTGTTGAATGCCTAAATTAATCTTATTAGAGAAGAGCTACTTTTTTCTATATTAGAGCTTTGTCTTTTAAGTGGAAGGGAAACAAATGAAGGGAACAATGGTATATCAAAGGCTCCATATAATTTGTGATATTTTTATTGCATTCTATTGATCTTTATAACCAATTCAAAAGCGGTTCAATAATACGTCAGGCAAATGCAAGGTTTCAAATGAAAGTGTTTGCAGATGAATAGATGAATTAACATAAGGGTAGTCGAGTAAAAAAGTTTTTTATTGCTCTTAAGGTTTTTATTGCTCTTCTTAAAAATTAACAACTAAGCAAAAATTGTTTAAACAATATAAAATGTCGTGAAATAAATTTCATCGGAATTTATTCGAGTTGAGCCATTCGACGCTATTTAACTCAAAAGTATTAAATTAATATACATATACATCGTAAATATAGAGAAAGTTAGTCTTCTAAACTTTCATTATATCAACCACGATAAAATTTAAAATTCATATGGTTAAATTACTTTTTCAATTGGGATCGAATTAGGACCAGGTTTGAAACCCCAGTTTAAAAATTCATGAACTAAAATTTGCTCTTTTTAAAACTCTTATTTTTTGCATAAAAAAACTAGAAAATGTCGAAAAATTCGCTACATGCGAGAACAGCCGCGAGTTCCGTGAGGGGCTGTGAGGGGCTGTGAGGGGCTGTGAGGGGCTGTGAGTGGCTGTGAGGGGCTGTGAGNCAGGCGCGTCTCTCTCTTCAGGCGCGCCGCTCTCTTCAGGCGCATTGCTCTCTTCAGGCGCATTGCTCTCTTCAGGCGTCTCTCTCTTCACAAATTCCTTTAAACTAGCAAGCAAATGTTAGCCTAACAGCAAAATGCTGTCTTCGAGCTTGAACTCCTAATATGAGATGAGAAATATTTCAAATTGAATCAATAAATTGTAAAAGAATTGGTCTAGAACTAATTTGGCTCATCGAAAAAATAAAACAACGGAAAAATGTTTCAAAACTCATTATTTGTTAATTAAAGTTGAATAAGTTTCAACATTTCACCGTCAGATTGTGTTGGCTGGCGCTGCTTGGCCAGACGCCTGTCGCGCTCTCTGTCACGGTCACTCTCTTTCACCCCTCTCTTTCTCTCGGTCACCCCACTCTTTCTGAGGGAAATTTCTCTCGCTTTCTCCCTCCTTTTATTACTTTATTTTTTCTTTTCCATGCTTTTTCTGCTCTCTTTTTCAAATACATTATCATATTCTTTCAGATTATTATTCTCATTCTGCCGAAATTTATCTCTTAGTTTAACTCTAATGTATTTTTTATCTTTTTTCTCTACCGCATTCCTTTTCTATCATCTGCGCAATGACATATATAATTATTTCATTCCCCATGTTCATAAAGAGCACTCGTGATTTTGCTTCTTTGTTTCATGTTCATGTTCGCATTTTGCCACTGTACTTTTTCTCGCTCTAAAGACGGTAAATCATTGAGATTAGTCTCAATTTTCCACACGTTGCTCTCTCCAAATCCTTCTTTCTCTCTTAAATGCCATGCTATGTGTGCCAGCAACTAACTATTTTACATCTTTTCTTGAAATATCACCATATTTTCTTTATAAATAATATATCTTTTGCAATCACAGAAGGAATTCAGCTCAAGTTGAACTTATACGTGCAATCAAAAATTTGAATACAATATAAGACGAAGATGTCGCCGCTCGCGTCTAAACGGACGCTTTGGCATTTCCTTGAACTTTTGGCCAATATTTTGTGATTACTTAAATCATTGAGATCGGTCATATCATTATTATTTTATGTTCATGTAAATCATCGAGATCGGTCATATCATTAATGATTTATGTTCATGTAAATCATAGAGATCGGCCATATCATTATTATTTTGTTTTCATGTTAATTATTGAGATCTGTCAAATCATTATTATTTTATTCTCATCGAGATCGGTCATATCATTAATATTTTATGTTCATATATATAATTGACATTGGCTATAATATATCATTTATATTTTGTGTTTATGTTAATAATTGAGATCGGTCACATTATTAATAATTTGGTGCTGCTAGATATGCATTTAAATTTGTTTGGAATTTGTTAGTAAACCCTCAAGTGGACGTCTTTTAGAATTAAAATTTTAAATACAAGTTGATTTAGTTGCATGCAGCGTATGAACACATTTATATATTTTCAGCGGTAGACAGCAAAAACGTATATGAAGTGAAAAATAATAATTGAGAAACAGACTGCTATGTTTGCATCATTTTTTATTATAAATCACAAGAATTTGAAGCATTCGGCGTGCAGTATACTATGGTATTAGAAAGATAGTGTAAAACCAGCATATACCACGTAGAGTATCGGTGAAAAATTACTCTAGGTAGGAGGAATCTATGGTAAAATATGACCATGTATTGAAAAAGCATTTAACTTGGTTTGATTGGTTTATATTATCACAAATTGACATGCAAATTGCTCCTTGAGTGTGCCGGTAATATATAGTCATTTAACAAACGAAGTTTATTGGAATATTGTAACGACTTTTCAATGTAACTTTCAATCTTTCAATTCCAAGACGGAACTTCAAGAACAGTCTCTGAATCAAGGAGAAGAACTTGAAGAAATTATTAAATTCAGTTTTCCAGACACTTGTAAGCGCATTTAAACAATCGAAAAAAAAAATTTCATCATGTGTACCGGTACTTTATTTAAAACCCGAGATCTAAAAACTTTGTATTTCAAGCAAGAAATATTTCGAAATTCAAATTAGAATAAAACAACAAACCTTTGCATCATGTGTCTGATATTTTAAACTAGAAATGTTTGTTCTGAGAATGTACTTTTATTCCGAAATTCCTTTAAAAAAAAGTATGCATCATGTTTCTGATGTTTTAAGCTAAAAATGTTTGTTCTTAGAATGTACTTTTATTTCGAAATTCATATTAAAAAAAACTTTACATCATGTTTCTGATGTTTCAAACTAGAAATGTTTGTTCTGACAATGTACTTTTATTTCAAAATTCATTTAAAAAAAGTTACATCATGTTTCTGATGTTTTAAACTAGAAATGTTTGTTCTGAGAATGTACTTTAAAATATAAATGTACTTTAAAACTGAAATTTAGTGACTGATGAGCTGGCAATACAGGAACATCCGTCCCGGCATCTCAGGCCGAGCCGTGTCAGGGCTGCCGCGGGGTGCCCGCTAAGCGACCCGACATTTTCCCACGCTGTGACCCGTGGGAAAAGACGCGGGGGTGGGGTTGAGGGTATGTGGGGAGGAAGGGGGTGAACTCGTCGTGCTTGACACGGGATGAGCACAGGGTGGAAAGGGGGAGGGGGTTTGAAGGGTTGGAAAGAGGGAAGGGGGTGAGAAGAAGGCTGAAGAAACAGGTACGGTTGTTCGGTCTACAGAAAAATTCCTGAGCTTCCTGATGCTTTCTCTCGCCAGCCGTGACTGAGAAGATTAATACTTAGAATACTTTGGCCGCGGTATCGGTGGCCTCGTTACACTCAGAATACTTTGGCCGCGGGATCGGTGGCCTCGTTACACTCAGAATACTTTGGCCGCGGTATCGGTGGCCTCGTTACACTCAGAAAACTTGGCCGCGGTATCGGTGGCCTAGTTACACTAAGAATACTTTGGCCGCGGTATCGGTGGCCTCGTTACACTCAGAATACTTTGGCCGCGGTATCGGTGGCCTCGTTACACTCAGAAAACTTTGGCCGCGGTATCGGTGGCCTCGTTACACTCAGAAAACTTTGGCCGCGGTATCGGTGGCCTCGTTACACATGAAAAACTTTAGCCGTGGTATCAGTGGCCTCGTTACACATGAAAAACTTTAGCCATGGATTCGGCGATTGAAAATTTAAATGTTTGTTCAAAATATTTTTACAATTATTTCTTTCAGTGAAAAAAAATCCGCTCTACATGAGCTTCAACATCATGATGTAGGCTATGCGTTTCTCTCTCACAATTAATATAAGTTAGAGCACAAGCAAACTTGTCACCTGCTCATAGAGAAACTTATATTTAATACACCGGGCAGCAGTTACGCTGAAAATATGATGCACTAAGTCTGAGACTCTATTCGAATGAATATAATATTATAACTCTATTCATCGGAATGGGGTATTAAACCTCGGGGCATCTAGAGTACTTGCCACTGATTTAATGAGACTAGCAAGTATTTGTGAGTTTCACTTGATCGTATGAAGGTTTTCTCACAGTCCACTTCGTGTATAATTCAAAACGCACAATAGCGAAGTGTTCGATGCTATCAAGCAGGTTCAATGGAGGCTTTTGTGGAGTAGAATTCCATATGCTTTAGTTACGTGAGCGATGGACGGGTGTGTGGACTGTGTGTGCGTGGACGGGTAAGTGGACTGTGTTTGTGTGGACGGGTATGTGGACGGGTGTGTGGACTGTGTGTGTGTGGACGGGTGTGTGGACTGTGTTTGTGTGGACGGGTGTGGGGACTGTGTTTGTGTGGACGGGTATGTGGACTGGTATGTGGACAGTGTGTGTGGACGGGTATGTGGACAGTGTGTGTGGACGGGTATGTGGACTGGTATGTGGACAGTGTGTGTGGACGGGTATGTGGAATTTCGTGTCCACATGGTCCGGAATACATGTGTGTCGCTGGATACTTGTTCCTCTGATATGAAGTTAACTATATTATATTCAAGTCTTCAATAAACATTTGTAGCAAGTAGACACTTTTATTTATCACCGATAATTGCTGAGTGCTATATCGATGATTCATTGTTCGTGAATCACCTCATCTCAATTTCAGTTATGGTAAAAAAATTTCAATTATGGTAAAAAAATGTTAATGATGTAAAAAAAATTTAATGCTGGTAAAAAATTTCAATGATTTCGCGACCTTCATAGAATTCCCTGATAAAAAACTGCAAAAATAAAATGTTGAGTGCGTTGGTTAGAGAGATCATTTGTTTGTTAATATTTTTGCAAGCTATGGTTTCAGTTGAGTCAACTGCAGGAAAAGATATGATCATAATAAATTACGATAAAACATTTAATGAGATAATAATCCAACTAGCCCTATTAAAAATCCTTTTATTAATCCTTAAAAAATCTTCAATAGGATAAAAGTATATTCGTGCTGCGCTGAATTTTAATACAGATCTCTATTAAATTTTTAATAAAATACATAATATGATTCACCTACGATTGTTTTCCGGTAGTTTCCATCAGCATCAGAAATTTTCTTTTAGTTAGTAGATATATCTGAAAAATATATAAAATCAAAGAACTCGTAACTAATCATATATGAGATTTTCAAAAATTAAAATATTCGTATATGAAGTATATCCATTATTTCTGATATTATTTGTTATTTTTTGGTAATTATTAATTTTGTGATTACCAATAATGAAAATTAATGAATAAATTTGGGAACAACACAAAATTTCTCAGAAGACTGCTGATGAAAATAAAAATACTGAAAAATTTCTCGAATTTTTCTTATTTTTTTTTCACTCTGCAGTCAGCGCTGATAGATTTCCGTCCTTTCCATCGCGGCTTGAATATGTGAACAGATTCTTTTGGCACGGAAATTTTTCTATAAGCTTTAGATTAAATTTGGTTCAATTTAAATGGTAAAGATTACGTTCTTGTATTTATTTCGTAAGGTTTTGTCAAAGTTAGAAGTGTACAAGCTCTTCAAAATTTGCTTTACTGCGATATCCGCTCCATGTAATAAATTAGCACATTTTTTAAACTTAATTTTAGATTTAGTTTTGGAAATGAAAAATTCGAATTGTTCGTGGAACGATTGGCAGCATTGCTTCAAGTTTTTTATTTGCATAAAAAGTGGAAATTGTGTCATTCCATTCTCCAATGCCTGCTTGCTTGATGCCACGAAAATAAGGATACTATAAAATAATTTCTAGCCTAATGACTGCAGTATCTCAATATTGAAAAGTTAGAAATTAAAACTGAGATAAATTGAAGAATATTAAAATTCGCTTTATGACACTAATTAATTAATGCCTCCACAAATTTGCTAAAGGTTTTGACCCGAATGAAGAGAATCGTAAGAAAAATGTTTTCACTAATTTTCATTGAAACTAAATTTAATTACTTATATTTTAATTTCACACATTAAAATTTTATGCATAATTCACCCTCTGATATTATGTTATGGGAAAACTAAGATCCATCATTAATAAATTAATAACAAAACTTTAGTGGTATGGCGAAGTACATTGTGGATAGCGAACAAGCGATCTCAAATACTGAATTTGGAATGTGAACAACGAAAAAGTTCATGCATGACTTTATTTCAAATAAGAATGATAATAAAGCATGTCACTATGCACTGAACCACAATATTTTTTGTACATTTAGTATCCTAATTTTACAATACAGTTTTTATTTTACCAAAATACCTGTTGGTGCTTCGAGGTCTAAGCAGGATGTGCAAGACCAATGGTTCTTGGATATTGTTAAGTAAAATCAAATTAAAATTCGCCTTGTATCGGAAAATTTATTTATGTTAAGTCCATTAGTTTATCCCGTTTTCTCACATTCAGCACATATTTTAGAATATTATGAAAAACATCGAATATTGTCGAATATCATCGAAATTATTGTCGAAGAACTGAACTGTGAGCTCTTCAAGGGTATTTACGAAGTTGAGCACAAAACGAGATATTGCGCAATATTATTGAGCCCAAAGGAGCTATAATATCTTTTTTGGTCTTTAATAACATTACACATTTATTGTGGACGAAATGAGATATTGTGTATTTTTTTAGCATAGAACGAGATATTACATAATATTATTGCGCACCATGTGAGATGTTACTCAATATTATTGGGTACAAAATGAGACATTGCGCGATAATACTATGGGAAGGGCGAGATATTGCGTAATATTACTGAGCCATTTTTAATAAATGTATTTGTTAAGCCATTTTACATAACTTATAGTATCATACCATTTAAGATATAATGATTTAATTTAGATATCTCGTTTACGTAACTTTTGAAGCGTAAACAATAATGAAATTTTTATTGTGCCGTAATGTTGGTTGATTTCTTTTGGAATCCGCAAGCTTAGTAAAAGGAACCAAAAAAGCACGAAGGAGTTCCTGGTTTGAACTTCAAACTTTTGATTTGCTTTCATTGAGCGCCGCTGGCGAAAACTTCACAGTTTCGCAAACATTTCATCGAAAGCAAAGTAACATGCCAAAAAATTTATTGATAAAGAAACACTTCAGGGAGCATGCCGATGATGAAACGTCTTCTAAAATAGGAGACAAATGCACAATATGCACATAAAGTAAGTACGGCAAAGTTATGCATTTTTGTGGGTCATTCTGACCTAGTTTGGCCAGGAAAAAGAGCGTACCACTACAACGTCACTTCTCTGCTGAGTCTTTAGCTAAAAAGTAGATCAATATTACCCAATAATTTATCTGAGGATGGATTGCTGTGAACATCATAAAGAATTCATAAGCTAGCAATGGCAGGGGAAACTGTTTTAAAGATACAAATTAAATGTGATGAAAAGCGTGTACCGATATCACTCGAGTGTTCAAAAGTGATATAATCAGGCAGTAAATTTGTAATCAATTATTAATCAAAAGTTTATTAGAGGCATAAATTACAAAGCGAGCTTCCAAGAAACGTTTACATGAAAATCTTATATAATTTAGACGGCGTCAAATGGATCGCCTTTGATAGCAGTAATTAATCTGAATTATTTCAGGTGCATGAAAACTACTGTGATACGTGCTGCACGATCGAGAGATTTATTTTAGAAGAATAAAAGAATCGTAAAAACATTAGCCTTATATTTTCCGAGCTGATTCCATAGCCTCAACTACTAAATTTTCCTTCACGTAATTTTATTATCTGAGCGCAAACCCCTTCATCATTACCTTCAGATCTTGATGCAGAAGGTGGCTAAAAAACTCCACTGTACAATTGAAAGAATCTAAAGAGAATTCACAGTAACCAGAAAAAAACTTTTCGTCGAGTTTTTCAGTTGTAGAAAACTGATTTCAACGCAGCACAATAATCAGACCACTTCCGGTCAGACTTTGCGGTCGTCTACAACGCCATAGAACTTGCGGGTTGAATTTAATTTACAGGTTTTCACAGTGCATGGCATGTGTAAGACGTTATTAATAAGCATTGTATCAACTGATTAAAAGTATTATACTTAAATATCATAATGATTTTAACAGATGATGAAAATTATTGTTTCAAATGCTATAAGTGATTATATTAAATGATCAAAAGATCGTCTAAAATCATTAATGATCATATATGAATGCTTATTTCTCTACCTTCTTGTATAAAAATAATTTCTTCATTTTATTATATCGTAACAACATATACCCGACATAGGAGAGAAAATGACAGCTTTGACGTAGATCGGTGATTGCGCGGTGTCACTGAGGAATGTGTTAAAAAAGTCAGCTTATAGAATTATTCTTTGATGAAACCATGCAATTTTGTGTATGATGTTTCTGTTTTCCTTTTCATAAATATTATGTGAACCTTTTTTCATATAAAATTATGGTTTTATACCTACGACAATGGGGTCCGGAGTGGCCCGTTTTGAACGTTATTAATTAATTAAATTAAAATTATGGTTTTACACCTACGACAAAGTGGTCCAGAGTGGCCCGTTAAACAATCGCCTCGTACAATCATGTTAGGCAAAAATGTGCAGTGCGCACGATTTGGTTGTTATATCTGGGCAAGGGTCTTGGGCAATCTACATAATATTGACCTATTCCTAGATTTCTTAATTGTCTTAAAAGAGGGTTTTTAATGGCGAATTTTGATGGAATTGCAGTGCGTTATTACGAAGCTACAGAGGTAACAGAGGTGATATAAACACCAATTTGATGTGGTTCGCCGAACACCAGGAAGCACCGGAAATAAGTTAAATTGTTAATTGGTGATCCGTCATAACTATAAAAGGATTAAACAAGACAAAGCTAACTCAAAAACCATCGTTAATTTGCAATAGACCATTTGGGTGTAACCTCATCAGTAAAAATTATCAGACATTTCCACTTGCTTGGTAATTCAATGGGTAATCAAATTTAGAAGTAACTTGTTGCGATGATTTATTTTATGAATGAATGAGTTCATATGTGCGTGATTGTTATGAGTAATTTGTTGTGATGATTTATTTTATGAATGAATGAATTCATATGTGCGGGATTGTTATAAGTAATTTGTTGTGATGATTTATTTTGTGAATGAATGAATTCATATGTGCGGGATTGTTATAGGTAATTTGTTGTGATGATTGATTTTATGAATGAGTGAATTCACATGTGACTGATTGATTTTATGAATGAATGTCCCCTATGAATGTGTCTTTGTCGGTTTTACTATTATACATTTATTTATTAAATGATTCCATTGTATACATGGGTATACAAAAATGTGATAATGAACGAGTTCATCGTAAAAATGCGTTGTAATATAAAGGAGAAATCATGTCAATGCACCATAATTAATGAGTTAACAGTTTATACATGAAATCATTTTCACGCGCAAATATGGCAGGAATTAAATGAAAATTGGCCTTGTTTGCATGGGTATACAAAAATGTGATAATGAACGAGTTCATCGTAAAATGCGTTGTAATATAAAGGAGTCATCATATAAATGCACCATAATTAATGAGTTAACAGTTTATACATGAAATCATTTTCACGCGCAAATATGGCAGGAATTAGATGAAAATTGGCCTTGTTTGGAATATCGTTCTATATTTTCAAGTGCAAACAGCTAGGGTATGGAAATGTTTTATTATTTTCGGTCAAGTTCCTTTATATTTAAATATTTAAAAAAAGAGACTTGGCTGACTGACCTAACCCCAGATTCCTATAGTATAGAAATGCTCATTCTACAGATATGGCAAACTGACTGCCGATTCCATGCAATCGGCAATTCCGCAATTTCGGCACGACATATATATTTTTAAATCACTACTTATATTTATCTCCCTCGTAGTTATTCAGAATTAAAACATTAACAAACATCATGATGAATGACTTCACCTTCTGCTAGTGTCACTAGATTAAACGAAGATACCAGAGCAAGATGCCCGTCTCACCGCCCGGGCGTCTTCGACGTTATTCCATTTTATCCTGCAGCGTATACGCACTACGCCAAATTAACGCAATTAATCTGTGTCGCAATTCTCACTTTACGCGAAGACAGCCAAATTGCTACGCCTATATGATTGAGCGATCGTCTGTCCCTGATTGAGCGATCGCCTGTCCATGATCGAGCGACCGTCTGTACTTTTTGAGCAATAAGATGTTAAAGATCGAGTGATCTTCTATCCATTATGAGAGATTGTATATCGACGATCAAGCAATCATCGGCACGTAGTAGTCTCATTACGGCGGCAGGCCAATATTAGCTAGCACTCGTGTCTCCTAAAGCCAATCAATAAGAATGCTGCGGAACACGTGCCGTTCCAATCACTGATTTGCTCATTAATGACGTTAATGGCAACTTGCAACTCTAATTTTAATAAAATGAGATGAAAATCTAATGAAAATATCGCTTACTATAGATTGTTACCGCAATTACAGTAAATAATTCATAATAATGAATTTATAAGCGATTTTATAATTCGTCAATTATAACGATAAAGTAGTTATTAATTCAATTATAGCTCTGAAATTGAAGCACCGACTACGCCGGCTTCTGCGGTAAACAATTAAGCTCCATATCGATTATTGATATCAATATGGCTTTCCATTTCTCATTAGTTCCATGGCCTCTATATTAGAAAATTGAGCCAGAAAAGACTTAATTTATTCAAAGCTCTATTTTAAGAAGCAAACTAATGGCTATACTCAATATCACAAGGGACTGAGATTAATGCCAGGTAATACGGAACAACACAAAGAGATTAAATTTATTTCTTGTAATACGGAAGTTCTGCTTACTGACACATGTATACGGGAAAGCAATGACAGCCTCTTCAACATTCAAGTGCCAATTAACTGCCACTGTAATTACTGTCTTACAGTCACGTGTAAAGGTTAGATTAGGTTAATTTATGTTAGTTTAGGTTTGGTTATGTTATGTTATGTTAGGTTAGGTTAGGTTAGGTTAGGTTAGGTTAGGTTAGGTTAGGTTAGGTTAGGTTAGGTTAGGTTAGGTTAGGTTAGGTTATAGGTTAGGTTAGGTTAGGTTGTGTAAGGTTAAGTTAGATTAGGTAGTAGCATCTGTACTCAAAGTAAGTAGCAGTGTCTAATGGTAATGGCCAGTTTTGGTGGCAGCCACTACTGGCCACTTGCACAATATAGTGGCCTATTGTAAAATATACTGGCCTCTTGTACAATATACTGACCTCTTGCATAATATACTGGCCTTTTGTATAATATACTGACCTCTTGTACTATATACTGTCAATATACTGGCCACTTGTACAATATACTGGCCACTTATACAATATACTGGCCACTTATACAATATACTGGCCTCTTGGACAATATATTGGCCACTTGTACAATATACTGGCCACATATACAAGGGCTCTAAGCATCGCTGAGTTTAATGATAAGCCAGAGACCAGACGCCGCCCTGATGAGTCAAGACTGATCTACAATACTAACACTCGTAGCTTGTTACCTAATTTATTATTGTATCTACATTGCGGCGCCATAGAGACGTCTCTGTGCTGCCGAGATATCTGTAAATCTGCGTATTGTATACATTAGGTCTCTGGGCAGGGGATGCTTCTTTCGTCATTTAACGGAGGAGAGGCTTGAACAAAAAGGAAATCTTTGTCAATAGTAATTGCTAGAGCGCTTTGATTTATAAAGGCATCAAAATTAATCAGATATATGGTTGCTAGCTAAGGGATACTGTAGGGAATTTTTATAATGGTTGAATGAGTATTTAAGGATAACAAATTTAAGCAAGTTAGGCGAACTAAATAAGACTTCCAATGGATGAAAGAAGTTCAGCGCGGTGCGTTACTCCAAACTTAAGTCTTGGTAATTAACATTGTTGTAGTCCGGAACTCGGGCTCACCTCAAATCGTCTAGACCTTAAAATGCGGACCGATCGAGCTTCCGGTTTTTTTATCGACTTCTTGAAGAAGTTGGAGTGCGAGCGCCTCTGTAGTTTTGCTTAACAAAGAAATAGTTGGAATCAAATATGCCAGCTGAAAGAACGGGAAATTTTCAGAATGCAGCAAAGTTTAAAAGCCTTCGTGAAATGAAAAGAAGGATATCGTAACAAATCTTGATCGTGCCGACATTGGACCAGATGGTAAGACACAGCAAACAGTCCAAAGCTACGATTAAATTTTATAAGATGAAATGTTTTCTACAAATTAAAATGTTCAAATCGCCGAAAATTTTCGAAAATTCAAAGACAATTTACTAATCAAGCTTTTACATTGGATTGAGAAGAAGATTTTTCATTAAAAGGATAATGAATGAGNTTTTTTCAAGTGTATATGGGAAAAAAACACATAATTTCCGTATAAGGGTATTCAGTAACAACTGGGTAATAGCCTTAGAGAATAAGTGAACAAATATCACGAAAATATCAGGAAGACGTGCGTATTTGTGTTCGGAATGCCGTCTCATCTTGTTTGTTTACCTAAACTGCGATAAAATTCCCCCATGATATATTACATATATCATGATCCTTTAAGTATACCTTATAATGTCGTTTTAAGTAACTCACAACAGGTCGCAAGTACTCAGCAGAGTCTCAGTCAAGTCTTGACAACCACTACATGTACGCGGAGTGAAGCAAAAGTCAGTCAAACAAACATGGGAGGCAGCAGCGTTCACAAGCTGTAAGCCAAGCTTGATGAATTGACAGTTTTTGGCTCAGAAAATAGCTTCATAACTGCGCAGTATCATGAGGTGTGAAGGAATAAATGTTTGACACTCAATAACCTTGAAAATAGAGTCTAATTTTGCTATGAACAGCTCATTTTAACCTTGGTATATACCTATCACATACTGGAATTAATCAAAAATATTTTATACAAGAATTTCGTAACGGAAAACTTCGTTTACTCTTCATTTGCTGGCACGTGCGCAAAAGGTATACGGTTTGAACCCTTTGACGTTCCCTCGATGCAGAACATTTCTAAAAAACAGCAACAGTCAAGCACGCTAATGAATTGGATTCCGTCAACATCAAAGTACTCGAAAAAATGTGCGGGATCGATAGCGTACACGACTGTGGTGCAAAACTCCCAATAAATATTGAAACACTTACGCAAATTGATAGGATAGAGGGAGCATGCACGCTCGGTCTCTATGCTGGACTTGCAGAATTAAAGAAAAAGGAAAAAGAAGCGAGTAAAAAAAAAAGAATTTCCGTCATTAATAATTACCCGTCATCTTCATCCCACCGGATGCCATCACTGTTACATTGTGGGAAAATTCATGTGCATTCACGTTATAATAATTAGATACATATAAATAAATAAATAAATAAAAACGGAGAAATAGGTTTCATTAACCTCTAAAAATTACACAAAAGTATGGGTACATGTAAATATTAAGTACGGACTTCGGGTTGAGTAGTTTCATGTAACGATGCCGTCCGTGAGTTGAGATTGAAACAAATATATAATTCTATGAATTAAGTTGGAGCAATTTGTGAAGCTTTTCAGCATAAAAATGGATTACTCAAAAACATGGTGTCCCATAAATTTATGCGACAGCTTAAAAGCTTTATGCTGGACAATTTTTACGGTAATCAATAGTCGAAGCTTTATTGTAGTTCCTGCTTTGTGCTTGAGTTTTACTAGCAGGATTTCCCCAGCCTTCAGAGGGGTTTACCTACACTCAACGAAATGAGTCAGTCATTGTCCAGATATTGATGAACTTTTGTTCTTTTATGGGTCATCCTGACCTAGTTTGGCCCGGTAAAAGGGTGTATTAGAACTAGGTCCAGAAAATTAGTTACTCTTCGCACAATAAGAACCATTCATTTATATAAGATGTTATTTAGACCTTGAGAAGCGTAGACGGTTGTTCTTGTTGTTTGTGAGCTTGAGTTTTCCAGGAACTTCTGCCCTGCAAGAACGTGCTCATCACCGTAAAAATAATTCCAGTCTTTTAAACAGTAGTCGGAATTGTGAAACCTTTGCATCTTAGAATGGAATTAGAATTTTCATGATCGATTTTCGTTTATTTTAAGTGGTAAATCTATATCAATTTCATTAAAAGAAGACATTTACGTGCATGACACATAATAACGTTTCGTATAACTTAGCAAATATATGTTGATTCGTATCTATACAGCAAATATAGGCGTGCTACACTAGTAAATATTATAATAGTAGGTCAACAGTAGATCCTAACCTTTTCTTTAATGATGCATTTTTCCGGAATCTCCAGCTCTACATTAATGATGAGGAATATAACTAGAAATATGAAGGAATGATTATTTATCCAAATATTGTTCTTGTTGATATTAAAGTGCCTATCACTACTGATGAAAAATATTACTTGTTTGATAAAGTGAACATAATTTCTTAAAAGATATTGCGTTTATCGCAGTTAAACTCTCAGCCATATTTTCAATTATTCAAAACGCTATATTTATTTCTATATATATTCTTCATTCAATGACTATACTTTTCGTATATAATAATTCATTGAACTCATTTACTGATTCACGGCTAATGCTGAATAAATTTCCTCTACAAGTGAACTAAATTAATGACGATCTCGCAATTATTCAAAAGTTTTTTATCCAATATCTTTTCAANTACAAGTGAACTAAATTAATGACGATCTCGCAATTATTCAAAAGTTTTTTATCCAATATCTTTTCAAATTCAAAATCTATGAGATGAAATATTTCAAAAATCAGTGATTAGCGTAAACGAACTATAACTGAAATTTCGTATTGCATGAACTTGGCATAGCATCCCCTACAACATGTAGCCGGTCTTCTCTATTATGTTGGTCAAACATTGGACAATTCTACAAAAAAATCGAAATAAAAGCAACTTTTCATGATTAAAGAAAACTTTGACAGAACGTAGCAAATGCAATGTCGAATAATATAATCAACGATTTTGGACGTTATATTCTTTCCAAATTCATTATCAGTTCCCATAAATCAGGCTATCGGTTCCCATAAATTTGCCTCGAATTCGCATATATCTCATGTGAAAGCTATATTATAAAGAATTTTAAGGCATTGCAATATATTCATATAATATTCGAAGTATTACAATATATATAGCAATTAAATTCTTATAATATATCTTAATATTATAAATTTTAAAATAACATAATGGTCCTCAATTTTAACACAAATTGTCAAATTTTGTCCTCGGAGTTGAAAATTAGGAAATAGGAAATTGAAACATTAGTTAATGAGCTTTTAGTTTTCGTCATAAGTTGCATGTGATTGCGCACCTGAGAACCCTTATATATGTGATAGTTCTTAATGAGCTTAACCAGGAATTTCCTTGAAGTCATCGCGCTTGAAAGATCCTCTTTAGTTCTGAATTGCATCGAACTCTCGAGACGCTTCCTAGACGCGCTTGAGAGGGATGCCACGCAGAAAAATGAATGGAAATTGTCCAAATTACGATGCAATTCTCGCCCTTGTGAGATTCATCATGACCCAGTGCCATATGTAGAAAGATGTGTTAGTATTATGTGTAGAAAGTGTGTCGTTATTGGTACAATTTGATTCAATTATTTTCTGAATGGATGCTGAGATTTAGAGGGCAGTCAAGTACTCATAAGTCCCTCTTTAAGTACTTAAGGTACTTCAGTACTACATAGAAGTATATAAGATATATCCCTAACGTATGATACGCATACGATATGAGTACAAACGATACATAACCAATACCATCAATAGGGTAGAGAAATTATTTAAATATCACACGTGCTAAATATATATTATATTCTTACACATTGAATACATCTTAACTACTCATGAAATCATAATTATATTGATTTCATGATCGGCGCAATTGATTGCAGTCCATTGCGGAAATAGCGACCACCCACGTCACTTAAAAATAGTTCTTCTGTACGAGATTATCAGAAAATGCTTACTAGGATCTAAACAAGGACGCAGAATAAATTTCAAAACTGTTTCTAGGAAGTGGGAGAGCTTCAAACGTACATGGAAGAAGAAAAAACCTGTTTGGTATTCGTAGAAACCTTGGATTGTTCAAACACGTAGCTTGTGTTGACCAATAGAAGCTATGTTCCTCGAACTCTTCTGATGTTGGCTTTGCTGTGTCAACCAAAGTCTTCTTAAAAAGTTCCGTCGTTGTTGGAACCGTGTTGTGGGTATCAGCATTCATGCTCAAAGTCATATATAATACCGTGCCTAGCACATCCTGTTATGGTGCATTGTGTACACTACACTTTCATTGTGTCTAAGTCAGCAAATGCTAACGGCGTGACAATGGACAATAGAAGAGATTCCAGTATCCAAGGCGAAATTAGTTTTTGAAGGATTTGTCCTGTTTAATTCAAGCAAATCGTTAGATTTTATTTGTAGGAGGATGCGGTGAAAAAGTTTACTGGGAGAAAAATTATGTACAATTATGATGCCTTGTAGAGTGTTAAGTGCGTTATAAAATTTTTTTTTGCAAAATATTTTAACCCTAGACATAGAAAGAGATGTCTGACGTTGTTTTGCTACCAACGACTCGCAGCCGGTCTCCCCAAAATTCAGTGAGCAAGGAATATCTCCAAAAGTAATGAACGCAGCTCGATGAAACTTGTACACGTATTCATTGGGACCTAACGGTGATGTTTAGCTCGTGAACATTTTTGGAATTTCACCTTAATTCGTGAGTTATATGACGATACGTGCCAAAATTCTAACGGAGGCAAAATCTAAAAAATTGTCACGAGCCAAACATCACTTTGGGAGGTTAAGTTTCTATATTCAAAGTTTCGTTCAAATCTGTACTGTGGTAGTTTAGAAGAGATGTCATGCTCACTACAAATTTCGGCACGTATCGTCATATAACTCACGAATGAAGGTGAAATTTAAAAATTTTTCACGAGCTAAACATCACCGTTAGCTCCTAATGAATACTTGTACCAAGTTTCATCGAGCTAAGTTCATCACTTTTTGATATATTCCACTCACTGAATTTGGACACCGGCCTCGAGTCCGGCGGCGAGACCGGCCGCAAGTCCGGCCGTAATTTTGTCCGAGACGTCAAGTTACAAGCCTATGGAGAAGAGAATAACTTCAATAAAGTCACTAATTTCAAATAAAAATTTAGTAGTAGTGTCGGTAAATGAGCTTTTAACATGGGGCATAGCAGGCGTTGTTGGAATCCTAACTAAAATGGCCTGGTGAAGGGAATATAAAAATATATTGCACGTATACGAGAATTCTGTCCGGTCTGTTTCAATAAAATTTTCATAATTGATAAAATAAATTTTTCTGGTTGTATTGGGTTATTGTGTCATGCGTTCTGAATGACATAGAAATAATTATTGACATAGAAACAATATGCGTCTAGTTTGAGAATATAATTTATTCGCGAAAAGGAGGTTTTAGGGTAATTTTATTTTTTTTTGTAATTTTTATTTTATTTTTCAAGCGTTATTTTTTCGCACGAAGATGACTCAACTCCCTTAATTCATATCAATGTTAGTAACGATCTAAGTGTTTCAGGTTGCCAAGCAATTTTTTTTCAAACATCGTAAAATGTACAATTAGTTACAATTAGTTAACTTAGTCATGAACAAAAAAGTAAATTAATGTAGCTGAAAATTATATTAATTATCAAGTCATGAATTGACATTAAAATTACTTGGTAAAATATGCAGTAGCAGTCGTCGGGTATTCTATTGATTAACTCAGACAAGTTTAGAAAAAAAAATTTAATCGAAGTCTCAGCATAAACACCTGAAAAAAGTTCATTGATACGGAACAACGAAGTCTAGAAACGATTTCGAACCGTCTGTTGAAAAAATTTAATCAAAAGAACTCTTTTTTTTAGATCTGTGAGCAAGTCACGAAACGTACATAAATCAGCCAAAAGCCTATCCAGGCCCATTCTCATATTGAGAAGATACTGTATACTATACTATAATATTGATCGATATCGTTGTATCTTACCGAAAAATATATGACGCTCTATCAACACTCTCACGTCTTCGATAACGTACGACTTGATCGATATCGTTGTATCTTAACGAAAAATATATGATGCTTTATCAACACTCATACTTTTACAATGACGTACGACATATCTTGATAAATCTACGGAATGCAGGGGAGCAAAACCTGAATTGTTAAGCTGCTATTGACACAAATGAGCAGTTTCCGAGCACAGGTGTGTGGGGAGATACCTCAACCACCTACGCTGGCGCCAGCCATCTCAACCCATCCACACTACGTCAACACTGGACAGCGTCTGTCAAAACTCATAAAAGCCTTACCCTTATAATTAACTGTGAAAACTAATAGAGTTTTCTTCATTTTATTAGCTGGGAACACTCATAGAATCTACATCGTGTAAATGAAACTATTTGGAATGAAGAGGCGACACTTGCACTAGATGAGTTCTGAGACGAATAAATAACTTTTTGTGACACGATTTCACACTTGAATTGAATTTAACATCTTAAATTGAATTTCGAACTTGATTTATGTCCAAAAGTCACAATTGCTCTCAATACAAATTATGTAAAATAATTTTTAACGCGAATTGATGTTTCTTGTTTCCCAGCGGAAACTACATTTTTCCCAGCGGAAACTACATTTATTATCTAAAAATGAAATTTTAGATGAAATTTGCAAATTACTTACATGTTCTCACTAGTAACTTCCGCAGGACACATCTTATAAAATGTATCAAATGAAAGGCCCTTACTTAAATTATTTAACTGTCACCCATTTTGCTGACCTGGGTCATCCAAACATGGCTGTTCAATTTTTACTGTGATTTTCGCATACGTAGAGCCGGAAAAATGAAGCGGCATAACTGGCATATGTTCGACAGATTTTTAGAGCATACAATTATAAATGACACATTGTCGCTGCAAGTGTCAAATCAACAGGTGTTCAAAAGTTGACTAGAACGGCTTACCGTCAAAAGACTTGTCCGTCTACCTGAGTATTGTTGCATTAGACGTCATCGGTGACTCAAAGCGGAATACTGAAAACCGATGGAATAAGTATTTCGAAAGATAAACTAATTAATACTGCTTCTTGATTCTTTGTAATATATACGTCGAAATGTAATATATATATACTTCTATACAGTAGACGTCGAAATTTGATATATACTTTTAAATACGTCGGAATGTAAAATATACTTCTAAAAACGTCGATAAGTAATATACACTTCTTTAGACGTCGAAATATAATATATACTTCTATATACGTCGAAATGTAATATTTACTTCTATATACGTCGAAATGTAATATCTACTTTCTATAGACGTCGGAATTATTTTGTACAGTAGGTTTTTATTCTAGTATTTTAACTTCATAGTAACACATAATTACAAATGAACCCCATAAAAGGATTTGAAAAGTTCTTAGAAATCTAGACTGATTCTACGTCAATGGTTTGTGATGTTTCTGATGGAGAATTTAATTAATTAATTGCTTATTTAGCCATAAATGTAGAGCGACGTTGCAGGTATGACTTTCACGTGCTAGTTCAACACGGTTCATTGATGAATTCAACATTTTTAACGGCTGCGCCCCAAAAAAATTTATCATAGTAATCATTTCAACCCCAGCTTTGCTTAATAATCGAAGATAAAAAAATGATATCACATGTTTCCTTGACTCGCAAATTAACTAGAAATTTTAAAGTAAAGAAAGAAATTTTCTATATAGATATGATGAATTTTTGTGGAATTTTCTTTGCTTTTAAATTTCTTATCGAAGACAAATAATCGAAAAATACAATAATCTCGATAATGAAAGATTGAATCAAAATATATTTTTATACACGGACATGTTATCAATAATTCCAAATCTCTATCGTTTTAACGTGGGAGAGTAAAACCTTTCAATAACATATTTTAAACTGTTATCTATGACATTTAACTTTTAATAAGATGTTAGACAGCCATTCAAGCGTGAGAATAATTTCATTTAAAATCACACACTGTATGCATGGTACAGAGATACAAGGTAAGAATAAAGGCCTAAGAAATGAGAGGCTTAATAATTGTTGAAGAACGACAGTGTGATCCATGAATAACGAAATAGAGAAACTGTTTGATAAAAATAGAGAGCTGAAGGGAAAAGAAACAATGAAGAAGAAAATGACTGATGAATAGTAAGAGTACAAAAATCTATTGAAAAAATTGGCTTAGTGTCAGAACGACACCGTGATTTTTTTTCGACAAGGATTATGAGAAAGGAGAGAGTGAACGACGGGAGAAGATGGAAAAGAATCAAGTTTGGAAAATTTCACTGTTCCTACCCAACGCATTAAATACTTTTTCACCCATGGTTGCTGTGCTTACTACGCACGGCACGATTCGTTTAAGCGCTGCGCAGTTATTGCCAGTTACTTGCTTACTGACAAATTAATTTTTATATTTTGAATGCTCGTATAAACATTAAGGGTTGAACGATTAGGAGCTATCGGACAACATTGTTTATGTTTTTGATGAAGATGAGTACATATACAAGAGGAAACCATGAACACATGTTTATGATCATGAATATGCTCAAAGTTTTTATGTAAATTAACATAACTGTAATACGCAGGCTTCATTTTTTAAAGTATTCGAAAGCTCAAACCGCACGGCACTAGAGCAAAATTCGCAGAGAAAAAACATTAAATTGAAAAAAATCGTTAAATGATCCTTAAATGTAAACATATGCTAACGTTTCCTGCGCACCACAAGAGTATGTACTCGTTTCCGTAAGCGATAGCTTGACATTGCATCACGATACGCGGTAAGTCCTTCACAGCGAAGGATTCGCAGAACTTCTACGCAGTGTAAATATACAGGATGCTGCACTTGTAGAGCATTACCAGAAAATAAAATGTTACAGTCATGAATTTCATAGTTCATATGTGCAAATACACTCAGATAAATGAATGTGTCTTTGATTGAAAATCAGTGAAATTTTGCCCTTATGTGGGTCATCCTGACCCAGTTTGGGCCGGCACAATGGCTTATCACTACAGAAAGTATATCACTGTTTTGCATAAATGACCCGTTAATAATTCTGAGTGTGTTGTCAGAGTTTTTTTACCTACGTACTGAGCGATAAGTGTGCAGATGTATCATTGATGCGCTCATTTGCAGGAAAAAATGGGTCAAGTTGACCTACACGAAGCCAAAAAGTGCACTGATATTTGGACAAGGCCTCGCTCATTTGTATGAGTGGACTCACTGTCCATAATTGACCAATATCCTGGATGAGAAATATTTCGAAATTATTCGGAGGAGGAATTTCAAAATTTTTATCAAAATTAGTTATCGCCGACCACTTTTTGAATTTACTCATCAACCAGGGAACATCACTTGCCGGGATGTGTACAAGCTATGTTAGCAGATGCTTAAGTGAACAATTTAAAAATTGTAAAATTTGGCTGCAAAATAGCAAGCCAGAAACTCTTTCAACGGAGCAGGTGGTGAGCAAAGAAAAATCTCAGTCTTGCATTAGTGTAGCAGATAGCATTAATTATAGTTAAAAATTAACGCGAGTTTTAAAGGAACTAAAAATACTAACAAACAAAACTGCAGAGTTCATAATCGAAATTTCAAAATAATGATTATCGAGCGTTCAAAGATCTGTAACCTTCACCAGATGGTCTATTACAGTATTTACAGATGGTGCTAAGCTTACGAGCGTTCAATACTGGACCGGCAGAACTTACCATCTGTTGATGCTATGTGCGAACCATCTGACCTCTCGCAGTCTACGCGTCAAGCACCAGCTGTAAAAGTGTTCAACATGTGACAGCTGTAAACGTGTTCAACATGTGCCAGCTGTAAAAGTGTTCAACATGTGACAGCTGTAAACGTGTTTAAATGTGTTCAACATGTGCCAGCTGTAAAAGTGTTCAACATGTGACAGCTGTAAAAGTGTTCAACATGTGCCAGCTGTAAAAGTGTTCAACATGTCCCAGCTGTAAAAGTGCTCAACGTGTGACAGCTGTAAAAGTGTTCAACATGTGACAGCTGAATAAGTGTTCAACATGTGCCAGCTGTAATGTGTTCAAAATGTGCCAGCTATACAAGTGTTCAACATGTGACAGCTGTAAAAGTGTTCAACGTGTGACAGCTGTAAAAGTGTTCAACATGTGACAGCTGAATAAGTGTTCAACATGTGCCAGCTGTAAATGTGTTCAAAATGTGCCAGCTATACAAGTGTTCAACATGTGACAGCTGTAAAAGTGTTCAACATGTGACAGCTGTAAATGTGTTCAACATGTGCCAGCTGTAAAAGTGTTCAACATGTGCCAGCTGTAAATGTGTGAGTTTCCAAACTTCATAAAATGGTATTTAGGTCAATGCGTGGCTTTAGAGAAGGCAACTAGCAATCAACAAAAGAATTGTTCAAATATATTTTTTTAAACAAATATCATAATTTCGCTTATCAGCGTTTTTATATTTAATAGCGCTTCGGTATTTATTTGCTTTGAATAATAAAATCTCGTGGTTAACATGTGGATGGTGATAAGCATCGTTTCCAACTTGTAGCTGAAAATAGTAAATACAAAAATAATTCAATCTGTAGGTGTAAGTAAAGATAACAATACATTGTTATGGAAAGTGTAAAGTAATTCTTCATGTTCGAGTTTGTGCATTAATTTCGAGAGAAATTTAATAATTGATCTTAATTCATTGAGAATCTGTCGCGTATATTTGGGTGAACAGTGCAAAATAAAAGGACTTAACACTGAAATGTTTTTAGCACAGCAGAAAAACGATTGCACTTTAAACATTACTAGAAAATAATAATAACAGAAGCAAAAGATGGGAAAATTGTCAATTTGAATTTACTTTAAAATAAATTCAAAATTCCAAATATTTTCTTGCATTAAATACAACAAAGAAGAGAACGCTCGAAGTTGGTAAAACAATCTCTACACTCAAGAAAAATAATTGTGTGATATTGTCCAAAAAGCGACGCATTTTAGCGCTAGATTGAATTATCCTGGCACAGTTCAGCCAGAAAAAAAAGGCGTATCCTTGCTACGTGCGGATAGCGCATCACTATTTTGACTGTATGATCCATTCATCTTTCTGAGTGTATAGCCTGTGCCACGGTAAGGCTGCAACTGAACGCCATCGATCAACTCGTACTAAGGATGATTGACAGATGAAGTAGATCCTCTCTCGGGATTCAGAAAGATCAAGATCAAACGGAGATCAAGATCGAGTGAAGATCTGCTTCATTAATGAAGCATAAATCTGTGATTTTATGGCATGGAAAGAAGATGCGTGTATCCCTGGGAAAGTTGAATTATTGAAGAAAGTGCTATTTATGATGAACTTTTCACATTATGATAACCGAAATGAGGATTCAGTAGAAAAAATTGTATTAGAAAAATTTAAAAATTTTATATAATTTTCATATGGTCAAGAGAATTTTCAATCTACCCAAAAAATGTACTGAAAAGAACGCGATTATTCGCTTTTCAGGCTTTAGACAAAACACATGCATGACAATCTTCGGTGAGACGGCTGAATTTTTTATTTTTATTTTTAAATACTTTTACGAGGTGAACGTTGGTTAAATGATGAGTGCCAAATGCACCAACATCAAATACAAAGTGAGATGGAAGAAGTTATATGTTATTAAACACTCCTCATAGTAGCTGAATAATATCGATACTCTCACCATCTGCATCACAATCAACGTGCTGTGAAGCACCAAATCTCGCACCATCTGCATCATAACAGTGCAGTACGTATATCAGCTGGGATTTATCTTAACTCGCACCATTTGTGTCACAATTAGACGCTCACTAACATAAATATCACTCAATGTGCATCGTAATAAAATATATTTTAAATCCTGAAATGAGCGTTCTAGATTACTGATACTTTATGGGTATCATTATTTGGGCAATATAACTCGTTCATTTTACTGGGATTGCCAAATTTCTCACCATCTGTTCGGTCAAAGAATCACGCACTAGCAGCGAGGATGCTCATTCTGCAACGTATACCTGCCGTTGCAAGTATGAATCAATAGCATGAGTCATACCGCGCCATCTGTCCATTATACAGAGGGGAAACACGGGCCAGGTGGAAACAAGGGCCAGGTGGAAACACGGGCCAGGAGGAAACACGGACCAGGTGGAAACACGGGCCAGGTGGAAACACGGACCAGGTGGAAACACGGGCCAGGTGGAAACACGGACCAGGTGGAAACACGGACAAGGTGGAAACTCGGACCGGGTGGAAACATTGACAATGCAGAAGACACTACAATAAAAAAATCAGCAATATTTGAAACAGCAAGGTGTGACTCAATTAAATTCAAAACCTTGTAATCCTACAACAAAGTGCGGGCACAATAATTAGTCAGATAAGGACAGTTATTAAATATTGTTTTTGATACGTTGTTAAAGATTGTTAGTGACTCATAATCACAATTCAAACACTGCCACATTTATCACAATTAATTGGCACGAATTTACCTATGATATTTATTTACCTTTGATTTATTTACATTTACCAATACTATGGTACCTAAGTTTAAATCTTCATGTGCGCATTATCTTGGTATTGCTGGTAAGTGTTTCGGACGTAGCCGCCCCAGGTCATTCTGGAGCGCCTACGTGGAACCTGACATTAATATTACAATTTCCAATGAAACCTAATTTCAAAGTAAGTCTGCAGATTTTATGAATAAAATTTATTTCATGTATTATGCAAGAAAAAACATTTTACATCCACGATCTTTGTTATTTACCAATACTATGGTACCTAAGTTTAAATCTTCGTGTACGCATTATCTTGGTATTGTTGGTATTGCTGGTAAGTGTTCGGACGTAGCCGCCCCAGGCCACTCTGGAGCGCCGCCGTTGAACCTGGCATTAATATTACAGATTCAAATGAAACCTAATTTTAAAGTAAGTCAGCATTATAGATGAATAAAATTTATTTGATGTGTTATGCAAGAAAAAACATTTTACATCCACGATCTTTGTCCTGATGGAATGTCAGGTTACGAATTCGCGTTTATTTCCTTCCGAGTTACGACGGCTTCGCAGGGATCATTAAATTCGATATTCCGGCGGGCTGCGGAGGTCTGTAATATGTTCGAGTCTGTAAAATCCGATGCCATGTTTCTTTGTTTTAGAGAGCGATTTTCGGACATGATCACAATACCATGAAATAATTACCGCGATGTGTTCTAATATATAATAAAATCAGCAGTCATGACACGAGATATGAAGAAATTTAGAAGCAAAGTAAATTTCACATAAGAGGAATTTTCGAACTGACGATGGAGCTGGACCCCGAAATATTATTTCCTAAGCTATGATGATCTTTTCTGGAATTTTCAAGCAAACCAGTGACATTAATACTCGTACTTGTACATATAGAATTACAATAAAAATAGGATCAATGTATGAAAAGATCTGAACGGCTTCATTTTAAGAGGGAAATATATTAATATCAAATACTGAAAACACCGTTCACCACCATACCTCAACCCCTCTCTACAATCCATCACCACGCACGTCACCACTCACCTCACCACCCACCCCACCGCCCACGCCACCACGCACCCCACCACCCACCACTGCGTGCGTCCCGCTCGAGCGATGCTTGCGTTCAGCACCGCTGACCCGACGTCTGCAAGCGGCGCAGGTAAGGCGACCACCGCCTGCACCTGCATGTTTCCAATTCCATAATTGAGGCTGAAAAATACACGAAAGTTCTGCAATTCTGATTATTTAGTTTATATATTTATGGAATTTTTTTTCGTTCATAATTGAAGAATAGCGTAATTCAGCTAATATAAACATCTAATGCTTGAATCCATATTATTTGCTAATGTGTGAATCCACAACAGAATTTTTAGATATATTTTCTTAACCACTTTATTTTGACAAATAGAAAATAATGTTCCTTCACTGTATCCTATTCTTTCTTTATAAATGTATTATTGCGGCTATTGTTTGAAGAAATTGTTTAAAATTGATGTATTGACAGCAGCAATAAAGGAAAATTATCTCCTATCTCGATCGTGTTTAAATTACATTTCTATTTGAATATTTTAAAGTTTTGTGGTTGTACTTGATTAAACTGGTTGTGTCTAAGCACCTAAATTGAAATTCTACTTTAGGATTTAAAACCACTCAATATAATAATATTAAATTGCAGTTATGTTATTTAATCAATATGTGTTGAACATCTAACAACAATGTGTCCTAATAACTATTTACCAATGTTTGGCGGACACTAATTAATAATGTAATGAGTGTTGATAACTTAGTATCAATGTGCGTTGAACGTTCATTCTGAGCACCGACTGTTGAAAACCAATTGTTGAACCAGTGACTCAGACACTATTTACTTGCTCAGTATAATCCACCCCTGTTGATATCTCTGTTGACATATCAACTATAGACATCAAAAAGAAGAACTGGTGCGTTGAAATCGTGTCGTCTGCATCAGATTATTGCTGGTCTGCGAAAACTGCGAGCTTTCCGTCGTTCGACTGCATCGATCGCCAGCCCGCTACAAAATTTTGTGGCATTTTTGGACAGTGTCGTCATTTAAAATAAGCATTTTAAAAATTAGGCCAGGGGCCTTTTTCTTAATTAAAATAAGGCAAGTTTACATTTTCTACAATATTTTTTTTTTGTGTAATCATAACTGAACAGGTCATGTAAAAGGGGCATTTTTTCGCCGCAACTGGCGGCTGTTGTTCTATTTTTCATCAACAATATTCCAAATTTTTTTTTTTTGTTTGGGGTTACAGGGTCAGAAATTTTTTTCTTGTTATGAAACATAAGAATGAAAAATACAAATTGAAGATATTTTCTCTACACTGTCTGCCATTTACTGAGCAGAACTCTCAAAATTCAAGTGAAGGTTATTTATGTCTATTTACTCGCCTGCGAAGTGTGACGACTCATTCATTGACTCAGATTCCTAAACTCAAGAAGGTTCTTTCTCTCAAGATCCATAAGCTGAACGTCGGAAATTCCTGATCAGGCGCTGAGGACAAAAGCTTCTTAAAGACAGAAGTTAATCTATCACTGCAGAGTTTTAATACATTGGTTCAGTAGACAAAGAGTTTTCAGTAGTATTCGTTTGGTTGTATATTCAACAATTAAATAAGGTTGCATTTTTTAGCTTCTCCCTTCAATTGTTTCACATCGTCCTGTAATCAGACGTGTCTTTTAAGGCAAGCCATACTGCAAGAACTTGCATCATATTTATGTTTAATATTAATCATGTAGCTTAACCCGTTAGCGTGTAGCCTGTACATATCTGTCGCCTTTCATAAGGGCGATTTTTCTTTACATTTGAAGCTCATTAATTGGCCCAATTAGACAAATATATTGGACTTAATTTCAGGCTGCGCTATGACCAGGTGGAGGTTTCTGTCACCTGTCAGGTTTTTTTTTCAATAAATTAATTTCAGCAATGCAATATGAATGCAATGCGGTATTTTGCACTCGCAAGGTAGCTGGTCGCTAAATTGCTAAGTTTTAATTTTAGTTTCTTGTTGACTTTTTGGACCATAGCTACACATCAAAGGTAGTTGCATAGGTTCTTATTCTTGTCAAATTCAACACGGAGCTAACAGCTGTCATGCAGCCTCTTCTATGGAATTTTGCATGCAGGGATGACGACTACACAGTAACTTCATGATGATGTGTTCAACACTAGGCAAATTATCCTTCTTTTTAATATGGGGCTTGTTCATTTACCTTTCAATTAAGTTTAGTACCTATTCATTCAGTAATTGATAGCATTTCCAAATATTTTCTTTGTTTAATTTGTTCAATGCGAACTCCTGCATATTATTTTCTGCTTGATTCCTAGGAAAATTTAAGGAATATGAACGTTTCTATATGAGATACTTTTTCACACGAGCGGAAAGCGAACTATTCACACATTCCCGAGAAAACCTACTTCCTAGCTAAGTGTGCCCTCTCAATTTTTACTGCAGTTCATACTGGCTTTTGATCGTGACAAAAATTCATTGGCTGATGCGTCAAGAGTTTATTACAGTTTGAATGAGGAAATTAATCCCGTTTAAATTCCTTTGGTTGTTAACTATTACTGAGGTCAGGTGATGGTGCAAGTAAATGCCGCGCTCCTTCCACCTTCGTCGTTCAACTTTCTTGTTATTTTCTATATTTTCATCGTGATAACTTAAGATGATCAAATAACTGACAATTTGGAGGGGAAACAATAAAAACTTAGCAGTGGTTCGACTTTATTTCCCTATAAAAATACTGCAGCCATTACAATATGGTACACAGGCTCAACGCGACAAGCTACGTACAAATTTAGCACACAGTTACGTTTTCGAAAAGTGTACACAAAATTTATTTTAGGTCGACAAGCACACGATAGATTCACTCAAGATAACTACGAACTTCCTAGTGAATACAAAATGTAATTTGAAACATTTACTCATCTCACACTTGCAAACTTTAAGCAGTCGGAATAAAATTTTTATTTCATATATCAGAACATTTTCATCTAAGCAAATAATTTTGCGTTGTGAATGTCTTTGTCATTTCCGTAAAAATCTCACTTAATTGCCTCCAAAATGAATAAATAGAGTTTTCAGTAGTATTCGTTTGGTTGTATATTCAACAATTAAATAAGGTTGCATTTTTTAGCTTCTCCCTTCAATTGTTTCACATCGTCCTGTAATCAGACGTGTCTTTTAAGGCAAGCCATACTGCAAGAACTTGCATCATATTTATGTTTAATATTAATCATGTAGCTTAACCCGTTAGCGTGTAGCCTGTACATATCTGTCGCCTTTCATAAGGGCGATTTTTCTTTACATTTGAAGCTCATTAATTGGCCCAATTAGACAAATATATTGGACTTAATTTCAGGCTGCGCTATGACCAGGTGGAGGTTTCTGTCACCTGTCAGGTTTTTTTTTCAATAAATTAATTTCAGCAATGCAATATGAATGCAATGCGGTATTTTGCACTCGCAAGGTAGCTGGTCGCTAAATTGCTAAGTTTTAATTTTAGTTTCTTGTTGACTTTTTGGACCATAGCTACACATCAAAGGTAGTTGCATAGGTTCTTATTCTTGTCAAATTCAACACGGAGCTAACAGCTGTCATGCAGCCTCTTCTATGGAATTGTGCATGCAGGGATGACGACTACACAGTAACTTCATGATGATGTGTTCAACACTAGGCAAATTATCCTTCTTTTTAATATGGGGCTTGTTCATTTACCTTTCAATTAAGTTTAGTACCTATTCATTCAGTAATTGATAGCATCTCCAAATATTTTCTTTGTTTAATTTGTTCAATGCGAACTCCTGCATATTATTTTCTGCTTGATTCCTAGGAAAATTCAAGGAATATGAACGTTTCTATATGAGATACTTTTTCACACGAGCGGAAAGCGAACTATTCACACATTCCCGAGAAAACCTACTTCCTAGCTAAGTGTGCCCTCTCAATTTTTACTGCAGTTCATACTGGCTTTTGATCGTGACAAAAATTCATTGGCTGATGTATCAAGAGTTTATTAGTTTGAATGAGGAAATTAATCCCGTTTAAATTCCTTTGGATGTTAACTATAACTGAGGTCAGGTCACGGTGCAAGTAAATGCCGCGCTCCTTCCAGCTTCGTCGTTCAACTTTCTTGTTATTTTCTATATTTTCATCGTGATTACTCAAGATGATCAAATAACTGCCAATTTGGAGGGGAAACAATAAAAACTTAGCAGTGGTTCGACTTTATTTCCCTATAAAAATACTGCAGCCATTACAATATGGTACACAGGCTCAACGCGACAAGCTACGTACAAATTTAGCACACAGTTACGTTTTCGAAAAGTGTACACAAAATTTATTTTAGGTCGACAAGCACACGATAGATTCACTCAAGATAACTACGAACTTCCTAGTGAATACAAAATGTAATTTGAAACATTTACTCATCTCACACTTGCAAACTTTAAGCAGTCGGAATAAAATTTTTATTTCATATATCAGAACATTTTCATCTAAGCAAATAATTTTGCGTTGTGAATGTCTTTGTCATTTCCGTAAAAATCTCACTTAATTGCCTCCAAAATGAATAAAACACGCGTAACATTACTACAGTTTACAATTCATCACTTTAAAACAATTACTTAGTTACAAGCCAATAAGCTTCCAATGTAAGTTTCGACATCATTTGGCAAAACAAAGATTTCGGTTTTCAGTCTTCATTTTCTATTTATTACACGTGGATTACTGCACAAATTATACAAGCAGCTGTTCCTGAAAATAAAAATACATTCAAGCACTGATTTCCTATTGGAAACTGCTGATGAGGCTACGTAAACACGCATCAGAATCCGAAACAATTCAAAGTAAAATAATCAGACTAGCTTTTTCATTTATCGTTTTATAAGGCTTGAAAACTGGGGATTTAAACCCGTCAACATTTGGATTTAAAGCGCATTAAAATATACATTCAAACCCTCAACTACTGCACACATTCTAATTTAGAGGAGCCTAAGCTCTTCTACTTCAGTGCGGGTCAATAGGGTTTATGACTAAGCCAGGACTATAATTAAGCAAATCATAATCAAGATGACTCTTCAGTAAGCTATGCAACAGGGATTTCATTATTTATTTCAACTGCACGCACCATCAAGGGTTCGAAGAATGTAGCGAAACGTATCACGTTCTTGTCCGTGCATTACACATAAAAGACACGTAGATCATATCTTCGAAACGCAAAACAGTGACTTGTAAACGGTGACATCAATAATACTTTAGCTTCAACACAAATTACACAAACTGATCTCAATTCACGCGCACACACCCAGTACATTCGAACATCAAGGCTTACAGGTTACAGTAATGCAGGCAGGGTTAATTTTCTCAGTTCCTTCCATAAGCTAAACAATGCCTGATTTTCCATAGAATATTTTATCTCTGAAGTGACCATTGGCCTTTACTTAATTCTCACAGGCTTCTGGTAGGAATTTCCTGTGCATTCATATAGTGCAATGCACAGTTAACAGTTGACGTGATAGTCGATTTGTCGCGCTATCATGAGTAACTCAAACGAAACATTCTACTCCACCAAAACATGATCGTAATCGTAATCAAAACATGATCATTAATCGTAACGCACATCGCCAGCGATTTCAACATACACTCAAAACATGTCAAGACTAGCAGCCAGGTATGTTATGCCCTTTAAACCGCAAGGAATGCTACGTGCAAAGCAATCATCACCGGTGATATGACAAGCAAAATAATTAGCCACCTTAAATAGGAACCGTGAGCGCAACCAACCAGTGACTGCAGTGAACAAACATTAACACACTTTGAGATTGAGTGGCGAAATGAAGCATCAATTTCGAGCACCGCGAAACAGAAAAAATTAACATGTAACGATCTCAAAAATTTTATATTTCTAATGAAAACACAATTTCTATAAAGGCGCGCTTCCTCTCAAAAATAGAAACTATAGTCAGTAGCGGGTCAAAAATTGCCAATAAAAACGGATTTAAAACGAACTACAGCAAGAACAAATATGTAATAAGGGGGGTCTGAGTACATTCAAAAATTGAAGTTGTTTGAATCCCTGAACTATATTTTTCTTAATCAGCGGTAAACTAAAAATGAAAGGCCATTCACTAATAATTTTAAAATACGAAGAATGCGGAACCGGAATCGCACTGCGTTACTGATGGAACGAACAAAACGCAGCAGGTCAGGTGAAGGTAACATTAACGTATTCGTGTAAACAATGACAAGGCTAATCTAATTTAATCGAACTCGACAGAAAGTTACGCTCTAAAAACATACACAATGAGTACCTGATAACAGAATAATCAGTACCTACCGAAGACTGCTAAACCTTAAAAAAGATTTATTCTACATCAAAAAAAGCCAGGAACTTCACCATGATCTAAAAAGACTTCCGCTATAAATAAAATAAACTTAGTAGAGAAGAACATGTAAATAATGTATGTCAATGGACCAAAAATAATAGATAAGGTATTATTCCCGAGCCAAGTCATATACCCTGTCTAAACGCAGCCAAACTATGCTAGTCGACTGCCAAAAAAACGCGGATAAAATAATGAAAGCGTAACTAAGAAATAATGAAAGTCATTTTGGAACATAACTTTGAAGTGAACAAAATTGTGGACATTCGTTTGGGAACATATTTGAGCTGCATGCGCCCAAGAGAGCAAATTTGTAGGATTTACTGTACGATAGGTTGGTTGTTCAGCGAAAAAGAATGACAGCTCGAACAAATAATTTTGGAGGACGTGAAATCGATGTTTTTAGTGTCAATTGAAGCATTCGTCCCCATGCTATCATGTAGCCGCTGATTTTTCAAACTGGAAGGCGCGTAGCAATCTACAATAAAGCCTAAGAAAGCTTACAATGGTTCAAGCACATTAAAATAATAATTATTATTACAATAATAGTACTACATCTAAGGCGAGGTGTTCAGTTCGAAACAGATGAATGCAACCATCAAAAGTAAGCTCCGACTCTAACTCAAGCCCATGCGAGCCATAAATAATCTAGCAACGAAGACTCTGTACAAAGTACGTAATACGTACAACAAGTTTATTATCTACAGCGCCAACTTAATACCAAATAGCCTGTCGTATCAGAAACATCTACGCCGTTATGTACACTCAGCCACGCACGTACAAGTTTATACAGTATATTTACATCTTACATCCCCCATTCAAGTTCCCAAAAATGATTAAAAAATGGTTTTCATATGTAGCAGTACTCCATTAGGAAAAAATCTAGCCTAATTTCAGGCTAATAACAGTTAGAAGACGAAAAAAGGGTGCAATTTCGAATTTATGACTTAAAATGGTTCGAATAAAGAGAACTTAGATTCCAGTGAAAAAAATTCCAAGAACCCGAATAAATGTAGGGGATTTTTTGGTTGTCAGCATCTTAACGAAAACGATACCTACCTAAAACGAAAAGCAAATTCGCATTCTTGATTGCAATCTTTGGCATCATAAATAAACCCATCCATTCTAAGATCCAAGTTCATTGTTAATTCGGTATATATTGTACAGTAACGGTTTCCTGTGCAAAATCTTGATATAGGTGGTTTTATAACCATACAAATTAATTTGTTGTGTCGGAAACAATCTTGCAAAGTTTCCGATAAACAAAAAATGTTCTGGAAAATTTGCACAGTAGCACGTAATCATGTACATGAAAAATTTTCCATACCAACAACTATATCAGTTCCCAGAAACCTTTTCCACGCATTCCCTAAATCTACTTGAGCATTGGTTGAAACAAAAATGGCGCCATTATTTCAACTGTTAAATCTTGGCTTTACACAGATTTGGCCAAATAATGAATCTCGAATGAAAGATAGAAGGAATCGCAGCCCTGCGGAATCAGCAATAAAGGATTCGTTTTAATTTCAATTTTAAATTTCAGAAAAAAATGTTGACACAGGAGCCTCTGGGAAGTGTTATGACCGTTCAAAGTATAAATCAATTTCTCAGTAAAAAAGAAATCCTGCAAAAATGCATCACGATGAAAGAGAAATTAAACCAGCCTGAGAGCGCATACAGCAGCTTACCACGTTGAGGATAACATAGCAATTTATTTCTTTTAAATTAATCTGTAGCAAAGAACGCCATTTAGTCAGATCATCACTGTGACTGCAGGTTAAACGTTGACAGAACTTCTCAGTAACATTAAATTCTTAAGCCTGTAACCGCAAACTGCATCCGTAAGACACGAAGGGCCTTTACAGGTCAGTATTTAGTGGAAAGCCATCTACCTAGAAGAAGTTTAGCTGTACAAGCAATATTCAGCTGCCAATCACTACAGTACCTTAAACATGAAATACCCCGGCACGTAATTAAGCCTAGCAGCGCTAAATAATGTCTACCTCTGTACGGTATTGACGATACGCCCTATATTTAGGTAGCTATATGTACAGTTCATCCTATATTCTTGCATCATAGCGCATCACGAGCTCTGGTATTGAGTGATCGTGAGCTGCATCGCTGGATTGCGGTGCAAGGTGAAGAATTGGATGAATCAGCATTAACTGGCGATGCATGCGGCGAGGTTGTGTTATTGAATGTATTATTATGAGTAGGAGCTGTGTTATTGTTGCCACTGTCATAGTGTGGAAGCGCGAGTCTAACGCTGTTGCTGCTATTGTAGGTCTGGGAGTCCGAAGTGGATGTAGAAGATTGAGGCGAAGGTGGAGAATATTCCTCGTATAACATGCTTGACTGATGATGCTGGTGAAGATTAGAGTGATCGTGAAGATGTGGTGGAGATTGAGGAGGAGTTTGTAGAGCTGTTGAAGATGAGGAGTGCGAGACGTTGGCATCACTGGCTGAAATCTGGTTTAAATTTCCTGGTAAAGATTTGGCTGGTGTAGACGATGATTCATCAGAGGATTGCGACGAAGAGAGAGACGATGGCTGCGTATGCAGGGTTAGTGGCGATGAGGATGCTGATCGCACTAGGTTACTGACGCAGGAGCTTGGGCTGCTCGTGGAAGGGGTTGTGGGGTCCGACGACGCCTTCGAAGCACTGCCGGGGGTTCCACTGCCAGGGAATTGGTGCCGAGTGGAATTCAGTTGCGGGATATTGATGGCAGTTGTCCTGTGGTAGTGAGTGCATCGGTTAGGATTGACGTTCTGTAACTGCTGCTGCTGCTGCGGGGGTGAAAACTCTTGAGGTGGCTGTTGTTGTTGAGCTTGTTGCTGCTGAAGTTGTTGTTGTTGTTGCTGGAGTTGGGGTTGTATTAAAAGTTGATGTTGTTGCTGCTGCAAGGCTTTCTGAGCATGAGCGTGATTCAGACGCATACTCTGGTGCTTCCTTTGCACCGAAGTGAATGCATCAGCGATACTGTCATGCTTAATCCACGGGTGAGAGAGGATGGCGTCGAGGTCTGGTCGTGAGTTGGGGTCGGGATGAAGGCAAGCCTTGATGAGGTTCACGACAGGTGCCGATAGAGGACAGTCATTTCGGAACTGGAGTTTATTCTGAAGAATCGATTCGTCATTCTCGAAGGGAATATATCCGACGACCATGTCGTAAAGCAGTACCCCCAAGGACCATACAGCCGCGGGTATCGCGGAATAAGAACCGGAGGTGATCCATTCAGGCGGAGCATACACTCTCGTGCCATCGAAATCGATGTACGGTCTGTTGTCGGGATTCACAACTGCACCTGATCCAAAATCTATCAATTTCAAGACGTATTTGTCAGAAGCCGAGTCGTAGGTTATGAGGATATTCTCATCCTTGATGTCCCTGTGAACAACTCCTGCTTCGAAACACTCCTTAACGGTCTGCACAATCTGCGCAAACAGTACCCTGGCTTGGTTCTCGGGTATGAAAATATTCTTTGAAATGTAATCGAAAAAATCCTGGCAGGGCTCAGGTCTCTCGAAGATGAGGAGGTACGAGTCGTCTCGATCAATCCAATCGAGCAGTTGCACCACATTTGGGACGTTTGTGAGACGCAGAAGCAGTGATATTTCTCGAGGCACCGTCACACCATTCACCTGAGGAAGAAGAACATACAATGTTAGCTTTTAAATTTTAGTAAATATATGAATAATTCCAATACCTACAACTAAGTTCTAGGCTCATCCCAGTTCTATATTTTGCTAATTGAAAACTCAACAGTACTTCACAATCAAATATTAAACATGTACCAAATTCCATTGTCCTGTACCAAATTCGAATTAATGACAAAAAGTCTGTCTGTAAAAAATACTCGCGATTTCCAACAGGGACGAAAGAATGCGACGCAGCGGCAGAAGCATCAAAACAATCATGTACGATACCATTAAGAGTAAGTGTCGGGCAGTTAGTGGTCCAGTGCTGGAAACATTATGACCACTAAACAATGGACCCCGTTACCAAGTATTGGCTCATGAACGAGAGCGCGCTGAACGATCGTTCGTTACGGTGCTTTCTCTGGACTGCGTTGCCGCCTGCGCCACGTAGGATCCCATGCAACGACCGACAGACAGTCTCTAGCAGCTAGTCACTCAACCGACCACTCGGGCTTCTAAGAATAGTTTGCATTCCGACATTCTTGCGTGAGGCTGTTGACACCGCCGCGAGCGAGCAGCAGCCACGGCAGCAGCACATCCTTGAGGCCTGAGACACTGCCATCACTCGTGGTCGCCGAGTGACAAATACCAGCGCAGGCGTCGAGTCTCTCGAGCAGCAACCACAACATTGATGGCGGGAGCAATGATAAGCGATGAGGAGGAAAAGTTTCAAGCGAGTTTCGCAGCAAATGACTTAATCAAGAGGATTGGATGTTAAAGTACGGAGAATTGAAGAGGAGATCAAAGTGTAAATGGACCAAACATAATTGCGATAGGTACGGCAGGGAAGTTAAAGCACAACCATAAGCTTAACACGTTGACTACGAAGTGGTACATATGCGTACCACGAAATGTATTTCTCCTGGTACATAATTCAGGGTTGCCAGATGGCCTAAAAAAGGCCAATTAAGTCCGTGAACAAAAAGGCCAAAAAGGCCTATAACTCAATATGTACTAGTATATTTGTAGGTTCCGGTGTAAAAATTCGACTTTTTTATTTAATTAGGAAGTGCCCCTTAAAACTACTATCATAAATTTTAGCTAACCAACGAAATTGAAAAAACTAAATGGCGGAATTTGTCCGGTAAAAAATGAAAGTCTGGCAACCCTTGTCTATAATAGTACTAGAAAAATGAAACAAAAGTACAAGATGAAGCAATCGTAGTCAACGTGTTAAATAGCAACAAAAAAATAACTTGTTCGAAAATAATTGCAGCAGAAACAGCAGCACTGCCAGGAACATAGGAAGATAAAGCAGCAGCTGCAAGTCTGCAACAGATGCCATAACAGTGATGGTAGTGGCAGCAGCAGCAGCAGCAGCAGCAGCAGCAGCAGCAGCAGCAGCAGCAGCGTTCGCCAGCAATGGCCTTACCGAGTGCGCAGCGTTGGAATGCGGCTCTCGCCCCCTCACGGAACCTCCCAACCGTTTTACTATCACTCACCGTCACCTCCTCTCTTTACACCCGCTTTCTCCCTAACACCGCCACCCTCCGCTTCCCCACCAGTCTCCTCCCGTTGTCGCCGGCGATGAAACTTTTCCCGACGGCAATTAGCAGACGTGGCACTGATCGGCCGCACGTGCCGATTCCTAATTATTTGCAGTGCGCGGAATATTTCCTCATACTGGAATCATTTTAAACCATTCTCGAAAAGCATACAGAAATGTTCGCGTCGGATAAAAAAACCGTCTTAATGAATCTTTATTCATCACCAATTCCACACGCTGTTATTCTAGTGATCTAGCTTGAGATAATCTCCGAGAATCTCGTCAAAACGACTTGAATGTTGAAGTATAAATGTCTTCAACATCGAGAGAAGCGCCCACTCGTTTAAGAGCAGCAAGATTATTTTTTTACTCATTTCTGAAAATTATTTCTCGAGCACGATTTCAAACAAAGTAAGGAACCATCATTTTTGAAAGTAATTTCCAGAGACAAGAAGCCTGTTAACATCAAACTGTCTTTGAACACTTTTTTAAACGGCTTTTATTTCTGAGAAAATATCACGCCGCCACACCTGCGCAAGGTCGATGCGATATGCGCAGCTACAGAACAATCCTTCCCATCTGTGCGCTTCAATTCAAATTATTGGCATATATTTGATGTTGGACCAAATTCAGTCACAAACACGATGATTTGGTAACGTTTTACTTCGTATATTATGGTCAGATATAACTGATGTCGCGTATTTTACGTAACTGAAACGCCATATGTTGAACAGGTTGATCGCTGGCGCTGAAAGAGCTGAGAGAACGCACGCTCGCACTCTCTCTTCTCATAAGTGCGGGCTTTTATAGCACAGAAAGAAGCGAGGTGCATTGGGTATGAGGAACAACATCTGCATAAATACTATGTCTACGAATATAATCGGGTACCCGAAGAATATTCGTATTGTAAACTGTAAAGCTAGAGTAATTGGCCATATTGATTGCCTTAATACAACGGCGGGGTTTTAGTTTCGGTGCCACATTTTCTTGGCTTCGTTAATCAAAGTCGCCTATCTAATATCACAAGAATAGTGGACTGGCGTGCCGTTGAGGCACAACGGCAATGATTAGTCGTCATGCGACTCTGAGCCACATTCCAAAGCCACTTGACGCTGTCGCTGCCTCCACCACACGCAGCCACTGCCCGCACACATGAAAACAAACTACCGTCACATATGCAAACTCACGACCGTCTCACACACACATGTCGTCACTTCCGGCACTCACACGATAGTGCTGCCGCCACACATACACGTCGGCACTGTCGCCACACATACACATTACACACGCTGTCACTTCCGGCAAAACCTATTAAGATACTAAAGATAGCAAGATCGTCAGCAACACGTTGGCCACATAGATGTACCTATACACTAACGGGGAACTTCGCAGAGTTAGCTGCCGATAACGTATTGCGCAGCATATGCATATCAGATGGTTAAGTTAAGTTCCTGAAAAAACAACTTTTTGCAGGAAAGTAACACACCATGTAGAGACTAAAAGGATAACTTATTGAAGGCAGGAAGAAACTTTACAGATAGTGCCTTAAATATTGACGTAGCTAGTGAACTGCCACCGATGAAGCATAGTGAATTAACAACATGAACTAAACTTTGAACGCACACTATTCTGAGAAGTGAGTCGAGGCTTCTTGAGTCGCCTAGCAACAGCTCAACGCAAGGGCTGTTTATATGCACAGAGTCGTGTCACTAACCTACGCTCATTCATTCACAGAAATGCGAACCAAACGGTGGTGGCGCTCAAGAAAATAGTTTTCATCTTGAACCGCGTCGAGCGTTCGTTAGGAACGCACCGTCTGCCGCGCGTTCGCGCCAGCGATCTCATGGGAAGAGCAATGACCTCGCTGTATTGTGCGCCGCGCATTCCACTTCTAAAGAATACTTATATCTCACAGCATTGGAGAAGGTTCCGTGTATGGCTATTAGAGGAGTAGTGTTCACCAGGAATAGACGTTCTTTGAATATCGAAACAAGGGTTGAAGCAACACTTTTTTTTGTACGTACAAAGCTTACCAAAGTGAGAAGACAAATTAAGAGGAGGGCACTCAAATACCGAGTAGATAATAATCGTCTCTGGTACAGGCAAATTGTCGCGTTTTGTCGCATTGTATGCACTAGGCAGGGTAATTTAGATTCATGTCAGTGACGAAGCTCTCAAGAGTGCATGCATACACTGCATTCCCGTTGAATTATCACACGCACACCAATCAGTCACGCTCAGCGATAGAAAGCCTCAAGCTTGAGCCAATTAAGGCAAATAATTGTCAAACTGCATGAGATTTGTAAGAATTCTACCGCAAATAAAAGCCGCACAACCAGTTATTATTAAAATAAAACTAATATCTTGGGATAGCGTTGACATTCATTTTATGAATATAATGCATGCAGATTAGGACGACAGACAGACAACTTGCACAGCATCGCCGATTCAAACCTTAATAAAATGTTTAGTTCAGCATAAATCAAATAGAGTGCAGTTACCAAGGAGGATCATCAACAGAAAACGGCCTCGCAACAGACGGCGGGCGGCAAGAGGAGAGGCGGCAGCCAGACGCAGGAATGCAATTTCAGGCCGGGGCTTCGTCGGGTTTTTGCGCGTGTACTCGACAGAATGAGGGCCTCCGTTTTTTTTTCGTCGGCATCACGAGTCTCAACACAGACGTGGTCAAAATATTGCGGCGGGGGATGAGGGGGGTTAAAGTGCGCGGGCGCGCGAGAGAAGGAGCGCGTGAGAGAAAATGAGAGAGAGAGGGTGAGAGCGGCGAGAGGGAGAGAGTGGGGAAGAGAGAATGAGCGAGTGGGAAGAGAGAAAGAAGAAGAGTTGCTATGCGGTCGTTGACAGGATGCGTTTGCTTGGTATAGTAGAGCGCGGCGAGATGCTCATACAACACAAGAATGTTTGCGAGTAACGTGCGTGGCGGTGAAACCATACACTCGACACACGGGCTACGCCCATTACCGATACGCTGCACTGCTCCTGTATGAATACAGTACGTTCCAGCTATACTGCACTGTCATCGTAAGAATACAGTACATTCTAGTTATACTGCACCGCCATCGTAAGAATACAGCGCATTATAGACATACGCCGCATTGAAAACGTATGAATATAGTACATTACAGATTTACGCGGTATTGCCTCTCAACAATACGGAGTATTTAATGCATTAGTGTTACATATCTCCACGGTAGGCTAGCCATCATAAATGAATTTTCCGTCATTTAGATCTGAGAGACCATAGCTAACATTTACGGGATAATATGGCACTGAATTTCGTTACAAAAATTCCAATTCAGTGTTGAAAAACGCATGAGACGCTGCAAACTGTGGACATTCTGGCAGAAATTTTGTCCTTCATAAAAAATACTTCAATAAATTCATGGAGAATATAGCTCGAATTGAGCTTGCAAAAAATGAGTCGTCACGTCGCGGACATAGAATCTACGTCGTCATGAAGCACGGAGGAAGCGACTACGTCGAAGTATGTGCGTTTATTTAAAAGCTGAACTTCCCCCGTCACGCCCGGAAAAATCGTAGAAACTTCAGACGCAGCATCGCAATTTAGTGTTATATTCGCTGACATAAAAAGTGAAACTTCATCAGCAATAATAAGGGCAAAGCAAAGATGAGTGAGAATTTGGCATCAGGGAATTGAAAGGGTTGTCTCGGTTTCCTGCTTGAAAACGATTGAGCAGGCAACAGGATTGTAAGCTTTGAAAAATAAATTGATTCAACTTGTTATCATAATGAATATGAAAAGTCTTAGATAGCCTTGTAGCCAATAGCTTATCATTGCAGAAACAATAAAAAACACAAGGAAGATGGTAAAAGCAACGAGACAATGGTTTGCGACGTCATCGGACTGCACGATTGCAATCCGAAGGTAATTGAAAACGTGCTTCAAAGATGGCTGGTTAGAAAGCCACCAGTTCTGTTCTCTCGGCGTATCCAGAAGCAAGAAAAAGGAAAAGAAGACGAAGGCGACTGGAAAGAAGGGGAGGAAAGTTTGCTGGCAAGCGCGACGACACAAAGGGTAGAATTGCACCACGATTCTGCCACTGAGATGGGTGATCACGTTCGACCGTCTCAGCTTTCTATGCACAACAAAGCCACAGCAAAAACTTACAATTGATCATCGAACTCGATCTCTGTTCTGTGATCTCTCCTGACCTCTCTTACACGAACAAAACACTCAAGCTGTACTCAGGTCTTAATAGTGTTATATTGCTTACGTGATGTAATATTGCCTACGTGATGTACTATTGCATACGTGAAGGAGACCACGAGATCACTCGAGAACGTAATCTATAGGTGCACGTGACCACAATCAAGTGTCAAGGGCGTCCTTGCGGTGCATTCCTTCAGGTAACACAAGAAGGACGATAAGGTGCATCGAATACAGAACGAATTTATGGCAATGGCGTACAACTGGACATTTTTCGAAGTAAAATACGAGCCGAATGAAAGTAATGATTGGACTAATAGCTACCACCACAAAACCAAATACATCCTGCCAATGAGAACTTGGTCGACAAAAATTCCCCAAGCATCTTTTAAATGTAAATGCAAACTGCCGAATCCGTGACAAGAAGGGAAATGAAGCCGTATTTTGAGAGGACGCATCATACCCATCATCAGATGACAGCTGAGTTACGAGGCTAACAGTTACGTCTGCCAGATGGCAGGAATCGCGCGTTCAGGTGAACCGCGGCCTCTCACGAGTAACTCCCTGCTAGATTATTACAACGTGAGAAGCTAAATGCATTGACTTCAGCCTCGACTAGGATAAAAGTGAACAACGCTGCATTTTTATGTTAAGTCTTTAACCTAACGAACATCAAAGACGGGGCCAGTAACAGAAGGAGCTGCACCAGCACCAAGATCGCTTCAATCCGCATGAGCAGCAGCTGCAGCTACAGGAATGCGGCCACACAATGAGCGAGCTGCATCAGCCACGACTCGCAACAGCAGGCCTAGGTTTCTATGACGCGTGCAGCATCGGTGAGAATACCAGAGAAATTTATCTGTTAATCCTGGTTACAAGTATACCGGTAAGTATGCCAAATATATCTTTAGTATTTTTGTAAGATAACAATAGCAGAACATTGGCCAATTCGATACTAACAATTGACTAATTTAAGGCTTCGAATTAACAACCAGGGTAAAAATAATGAAAAATCACAGGTAAAAATCTTTTCATTCGTTTAAATAGGAAGGTGAAGGAAAAAGTCTGGCACGCCAGCACGGTATAAACACGACACTGAGCGGCGGTGCACGGTCGCTGATCAGACGGAAACGACAACAATGCGGCGGAGATGAGGAGAGACCATGGACCCAACGAAGCATGTTTGACATCCTGGTATGCAGAACATGCATGTGCACACCCTATCAAGTTCAGGCAGGCATTCACACGCGTGCGAACCATATAGTAGAATAACACATTCGTCATCTGGTGAGTATGAGCGATGGTATTTTCTTAGCTTCTTTAGCGATAATTTTATTCTCATAACAGATTTATTCAGGTGTTGTGTAAATAGCTATTCGTGCGCTAAAATTAGAACTTTTTTTGGACGAGCAAGTCAAGACTTACGTTGCTTTGATTTAAAGAAATTGACTACTAACTCGAATACAAAATGTACTTGCATTTTATATTCTTTGTAACCGATAAATGTCTTTGTAACCGATAAATGTCTTTGTAACCGATAAAGAGAATGGCGAAATAGATAGAGCCTGAGAGCTCCAAACAAAAATAAACTAGAATGATGAATAGAATAGAAAGAATCATGTCACTATAGACAGTCCACCAACAGCTGCAACAACAGCTGTAGGACATAAGCAAGCTGCGAGTCTCCTCATTAATGAACGATGTCGGCAGGACGACAGAGTCTAAAATAGAACTTTGCCGCAAGTGTGACACCTATAAATAGATCACTTATAATCTTATGCGTCATTTTGCCAAGTCTTGCTTAAAATAGTCGATATTCTGTCAATACAGACTTTAATGGTAGCGCGGTCCTAAGATGAGAATACATAATTATTATACAAAATTTATGCCTGTTGTGAATGGAAGGGAGCAAAACAGAAGGCAAAATAACACAACAATGAAGTGAAAATTAGTACAGTGAAACACGCGTGTCCGTATCAATGTTTTATCATTGTATTTATTATGAAGAATAAGTGAAGAGATCAAGAAGATTTTCATTCTTAAAAAATATTAGCGCAGCGCATTTCAATAATCGACTTCAGGGAAGCACTAATATAACTAAGAGAGAATTTACTATTCCTTTAATACAAATGAATGGTATCTATCTTCCTATTGAGTTTGCTAAAGGCGTCATGAACGTAGCTGCACAAGCAATACTATCTCCACTAGACATGCTAGTATCAAACGAAAGCGCATTATTTATACGGGGAGGAGAGACGAGTGGACCGAGGTAGACGCAGGAAGACCGATGAGCCGTACATAGAACACAAGTTAGATCAAGTCGGGCCCTTTCGTGTAGAGTTCATTTACAATTCAAGTGGGAATAACCGCATGAATACGAGACCTACCTATTGGTTCTTCTCTTTGGCAGAGCTGGCCTAAATCTGGCCGATAGATGAATACAATTGTTATTTTTTTCATGACCTTCTTCGAATAATCCAGTTCACTAGCAGGCATTCATATTAGAAGTCTAAATAATCATGGTAAAGCTCACCTGATATTCAAAACTAACGCTAGAGTCAAATGCTTTCAGGTTGGCGGAATAAAATAAGAAACAAGACTACGAAAAAAGAATCAATGCTACATTGAGACTATAACAAGACTGGTCATGTGCGCCGCAAACTCGCTGGATATATTTAGGTACGTTGGCAAGGCCGTCCGCGAAAGGCGCAATTGCGCAGCGCTCGCTAACGACGCAATAGACGAAGGGAGGCTGGCTAGCCTGACGCAATCCAGGCGTCGTGTTGTGATGACGTGGCTGCGGCAGCCTTAGCCACGCGACCTGTAGCTGCCGCAGCTGCTGTCTCCGAGGTGAATTGATTTTAGGTCGCGCATAAACTTATATTTCTGTAGTTTCTTCAGTGGATATATACAATATTATCTATAACTGTGGCTTCTCTGTATTGATATATACATATTACATATTGCTGTAGTTTCTCTGTAGTGTATATATACATATTACATATTGCTATAGTTTCTTTGTAGTGGATAATACGATCAAGTCGTTGATTAAGTTCGCAAATAATACTGCCGGGGAGATTAACAGAAACTTGATTTGAAAGTCACTAGAAGTAGTATAAATTGATTGATTATAATGGCTTGAATGATCATTTGAAGCGCTTGCCGATATTTTTGACGCTGATCATCGTCGGTAAAATTTTAAGCGATGAAAAACGATCTCGTAATGGCGAATATTTAGCGAGAGGCAAGTTAAATTCATTTAAATTTAGAGATAACTTCATGATGATTGAAAAAAAGCCGATGTGATACGTTCCTCGGCTATTAAAAATTCGCCCATTCCTACAGCGGAAAGCAAAAAAAAAAATATTTTTTTAAAGCAAAAAATCTCTCGAATGCGAGAGCGAAGCACTCAAGAACAACAGAAACCATGAGTTAAGAAATTATTGATATACTCTTGCTGCTATAGTAATTAAGGAAAAGTTTAGCTATTAAGGAAACAATAGTCGTTAAGAGAAACTAAATCGCTGCTAGGGGCTGGCTAAACGAGCAAGACGGAAGTGAAGGTTCCGAGAGCAGCGGCTTGCGAAAGTGAAGGCAGAGTGAAGGCAAACGGCCTTGCAAGGTTGCATGGAGCACGTACGCAAGAAGGCCGCGATAAAAGCAGCGAAAACGACACAAGCAGAACAACTTTCGAGCAACTGATTTGAAATATCAAATAAATAAAAATAATTGCTTGGTTTAAAATTGTGAATATAATATGTCGCGTGCCTTTCACGGTACGTTTAGCATTTAAAGGCTAGTAAATTGATAGGCGAACAATAGCTGATGAGCATATACATTATTCAGGCTTATGCATGCTTGATTATAATTCATGCGCAAAGTGTTAGTAGACGGCAAACATTGGCATAACATTTTGTTCGTTCAAACATTTAATTTTTCAAACGTATCATAAAAATGCACAATTAATTGTCATAATGCCGGCTGACGTACAATAATTCTCGTATACTGCAATAATAATTGCTGTTTGGGCCAATATAGTCAAGTTCAGAGCTGTTGACGTGGAACAGGGATTCGAAATCACGAGCGCTATTCCCTACAGGCAAATAACGTTTACTAGTTGAAACAACGCGTAATCAACGTTATTTCAACGTCAATGCCTGGCGACTATGGTGTCGCAATTACTAGGGAGTCTCACGTCTCGTGGGTGGAAGAGTTGGACTGACGTGGCAGTCTGAGCCATGGACACAAACGAGGAAAATCCACTACAAATTCCCTCCTACATACGTACGGACGATAAGCGTTGGCAAAACGCAACTTCCTGAGCTACACATGTTATCAGTTTCTGAGCTCAACTTCACCGTAAATCATTGATACAGAATACACAGAAATAATTTTTCTTTCAAAAAATTTAGGAAATTGATTACGATACATCGTTCGAGAAAAGGCCCTGAAGCTGAATTGAGTCCAAGGATGATTAAAGAGAAATCGAATGATGAATAGTACAAAAAGGAAATTAGAATGTTTCAGAACACATGTTGCAACACTGTTAACTCTATATCAGTATGTTATACCAACTGGCGGGACTAGTCTATAATATTTTATATATATATATATATTATACTCGAATCCGGGTTGAGTTATTTTTAAGAAAAGTCACGTACGTGACAAGATATCATGCGCACCTTCCTTCTACGAACCAATCCATGTGCGCACTCTTGAATAGTAAACTCAAATAAGAATTTAATCTCATCCGTCAACGTGACGATGCTGTCAATGCCAGGAATCCAATTGATCACGGATGTCTTAGTTTCGTCGATTCTTTAAAATCAACAAGAAAAATAGCAAAACAACGAGGACATGACGTTGGCAAAGCGCACTTGATAAGAGCATATAGCAGCAGATCACGCCGCACGGAGACAACATGAGCGAGGAGAAGCTCGGCAAGGCCGCCACCTCCGCTGTTGCTACGCCAAGGATGAACCAGCAACCGACAACGCACTGAGGAAGAGAGAGAGAGCTGGCGACTCTAGTGACGCAGTTCCTATAGGTAGGTGACCCGGTCTAGGGCTCCGCTCCCTCCACTCCTCTCGCCTAAAACTTGTGTCGCGGCAACGGGTTGTCGTCGGTTAGTTTATAGACTGTTGACGCGCATACAAAATATAAGTTCGTCTAAAGTCTTGAGAAACTCTAAAGCTCCAGTTGAGGTTACGTAATGCTCAGGCACAGCGGATTAGGAGGAAATGCAACGTAGCGATCGATCGTCAGTCGTTGACGCGTGACTGTGCAATAAACTGCGTGGCTCATGTAATGCTGTCTGCCAGCAAGGACGACTAAGCAAGCCAAGTCTGATAGGCGGCTTAGATACTGCAGCATTCCTGAATCGCACAACGACATGCAGAAGAGCAAACGAGATAAAGCAGGCTCAACGACTTCCAAAACGATAATGAGCTAAATACATACAGCACAGTCACACAAATATTATGATAAGATCCTGGTGATTACGCTATTTGTGCGTGGGAACATAATTTCAAGTTAATCGTTGAGCAATAACCTTGCAAGTATTGAAATAGTCGCCACAATTTTATATACAGTGAAGATGAAACCAAGGACAGACCAATAACTAAAAACAGTCCGCTTATAAAAGTAAGGTTGAGTTGTCTAGCAAATTCTGCAACTGCGTGGACTTTTTCCCAGCCTCATCGATAGACATAGAAGAATTTCAAGGTAAATGCGAGTTAGGCGAGCACATGCCAACTAGATGGCCTTCGCAACTATCCTTGCTTTTACGCAGATGCGCCGAGGCGGGCAATGAGTGGATGCTTGAGCCTTGGCTTAGTCGTCCAATAAAGAAGAGCTTCGTGACATCATTAGGTAGCATCGCATTAATGAAAGTTGGACACGAAGCTTTCCATTGTACACGTGATAACTTATGGTCTTGAGGAATTATCAGCAACACTGAGTCGATATGCAAGCCATCTAGTGCCTACATCTTGACACTCGTTAGTACGCAAAACAAATCAGTCAGTTATTTAACGATGAAATAAACGAAAATAAATTCTCCTAAAATGGATGTTTAAAAACAAATTGTTTAGTACTTACAATATCGAAACTGTGGATGCGGTTCTTGGCGATTTGTTTGACGGCGACTGGCGTGTTGTCGCCTAAGCGCCAGCCTCGGTAGACCGTCCCAAAACCTCCCTTGCCAAGAACGTCGCCCACCTTGTAGGACTGTTCTTCGCGAGGAATACCCGGGATTGGCACTGAAAAGAAAATGTAACACCAATTAGACAACAAGTACACGAGCTAAATTGACTGCTTAAGATAAATTAATATACCAAATAAATGTTAAAATGACGTAAACAGAACGATGGCCAACTTACTGATGTTACTTACCATATCTTAGGAGCACGTTTGGAGAAATGCAGTAAAAATGCAGGACACAGCACAAGTGACCACAATAAAGCTCACCTTCGGTCCGGACGATGTCGGCAAAATACAAGTAAGTTGCCGTGGTACTATCTCTACAGACACGGTGAATGGCTTCTATCACTTGGACGCCAAATCCATTGCTTTTCAAGTTCTTTTGTATACGTTTCATCTTATTTTTACTTAAATGTAGGACTGGCCCCTGAACTGGAGTCATAGGAAGCTCAGATTCACAAATAGATAAATACTTTCTCTTCATGTTACCTACACAATAATCATACAAGTCATCGTCGTCAATTGCCGAGTGTCTCTCATCGATATCTTCCCTTGGCAAAGAAACGTCGCGATCAATGTGAACTTTGTAAGAATCGAAACAGGTAAGAAGATGCCAAGGTTTACAGCGGCAATCTGCAACGAAAGATTTAGGAAGGCAAGGAACAATATCCTCGTACACTATTGGGGGAAGATCATGCAGTTTTTCAATTCGGTCGTCTAGAACAATAGAACCAACAATCTTCGGATGCGCTTCCGAATATGATGAAACATGTTCAAATTCACTTTCCGCGGTCATGAATGAAGAAAACGAATCAACTGACTGCTGACTAGGAGATGTAGAGCGCAACGAATCTTGATGTTGGTCGAGATAATTAGAAGTTTCAGACATCGAGTCGAGTGGTATCAGACTTTCTAAAGAATCGGAAAAGCTGCTCAAGCATGGGACGATTTTTGTAAGATCACAACAACTGCGAATGGAAGGTTTCTTCTGCGCAGTTACGTTCATGGAGTCAGGAAGCTTACTGGTAGTTCCATCATTAATGGTTACCATGGCAGCAGCACAATGACTGACAAATTCAGGAGCCTTCTTTGGACTGCATAATACACGATACATTTCGGAATTATGTTCTTTGAAGGAGTAACTAACAGGAAATAATTACTTATTTCCAATTCGTACTAGATAACCAGGAGCACTACTAATCTACGTCCTACCACGTTCTCTAACGCGTAGTCACTAAACACTGGCAGAAAGAGAGTAGAATCGTATATGGATCAAGGGCGGTTAGGGCTAAGGTAAACTACATGAATGAAAAACATGGGACAAATGCATTCATTATTTTTCTCTGCCAATATTTTACTAAACCAAGTCAAGGCCACGCTGTGCTTGCGACGAACATATAATACTTGCCACCTCAACTTTTTTCTATTTTGTTATAGCAAGAACATGAGTCAAACTATCTATTATAGAGTAATAATCTCGGAGGGACGTATTTTCAGGGGGTAAAATGATCTGTTATGAATGATATTAAATATACTTATATGATCATTGTTATACTTCATCATTGCATTAATTTAAGCACTAACACAATAACAATATTAATAATAATAAACTCACTTTCTAATGACTTATAGGAAAAATGTTCTAATACTTGATAAAACTTAATAAAGTTGTTCACGAAATTCTAACAAACATTCACTTTTGACTTAGTGAATAGATACTTATTTCACGAATTCACAGCAAAGCAGTCATGGTCCGGAGCAACACTATGTCTGGAGGTTGAGAGGCGCCGCTCATTTGCATGAACTTGCACGACTCACAGCCTATTATGCTCATGTGAACTGTGAGAGGAGACGTGACTCTTAGATCTGAGTTCACACTGCTGCATATAAACACATAATTCACTAAGATGATAAATAAAGCGCTTATAAATTATACGAAAATGAATTATACAACCACAACACCAACAGCAAAGGGAAACACTTTACGCGTGTGCTTTCGTTCACAGAAGAACGCCAAATATCTTCGAGTTTTACAGTGAATGCGGTCGAAAGAGGAAAAAAATCTCTCAAGAAGGAGGCGCTATATCAGCAAGTTTGTATCGGAATTGTAAGGAGGCCTAGTAACAGCTTAGGCCTAAGCATTGTGACCAACTGCCTGTAAGTAGGCTGTGTAATTAGAGAGCACGGAATGGCTGTCACTATGCAGGCGGTTCGTTCGTGGACTTACATAGGAAGCGATGCTTAGGCAAACAAGTCACACGGCCTAACCGAGACCATAGGCCTAAACCGACAGTGGAATTTCACTGTGAGCTTTAAATTGGAGATTAGTTGATCTCGGAATGGGATGTGGGGTGACGCAACTGAGGACCAGCTTTATGTATGATGACGCAATAGCTTCGCTATGGGCTCGTAACATTGACTGGAAACCAATAAAGAATCTAACTTGATCTTAATGGTCCGTGATACTTTATCTGAGGCTTAAATACAGCCGCCGCATGTCTTGAATTTTAAACTCATCCGGCCAAAAGAAAGAAACATTTCTTTCATCCGCCACGTGTCAAAAGTATCATAATTCAATTCATGTCAACTCAAAGTAGGTATCAATCAGAAAATTCATGGAAGGGATTTTTCTAAAAAAAAATCGAACAATTGATGAAGCTTCCAGACAGAATTTCGATGAAAAAAAAAAAATATTGCGAATCTAATGCACAGCCAATTGATAATTTCCAGATTGTTTTTCACCAATGTTGGTAGGATTCTTTATTTCTTTACCATAGACGTCGTACAATAATCGTGATCATTCTTTTCGCGAGATTACTCTCACTGTCCTTATGCCGTCGCTTTATCTATATCACTTAAGAATGTCGTCATTAAGGTAGTGAACATTTATTTTCTACCATGTTTGTGTTGATTCAAAAATTAATTTTCTTTGCATGTTGGGTATAAAACATTTACCAACCTCTGATGAGAAAATCAACAATTACTGTTGGGTACACAAGACCATTACAATTTCCGCTGCATTATTTACACAAACTTAGTTATTTACATTTACACAGTAGTTTTTAATATAATCTAGGCATTAGCAATGCTTGGAGCCAGGCGCAAGATCCGAGTTTGTGCCTCAGCAGCGTTGCATCACGTGCGCCGTGGCGCAAAATAGGCGGGAATAGGAGCCTTCTACCGCCACGCGGGAAGCCTTTAGGCCTAACGCATCCTGGCGGGGGAGGGGGGATGGCAGGGGAATAGCGGGAGAGGGAGGAGGAGATGAGGGAGAGAGAGGGGAGATAAAGGAAGGGAGGGAAGAGAGAGAGAGAGGCAAGAGGAAAAGGAGAGAAAATTAGAGGAGGAAAGGGAGAGAGAGAGAGAGAGAGACAGAGGAGAGGAGTGTGAGAGAGAGAGAATAGGAGAGAGAAAGATAATGGATAGGAGGGAGAGAGACAGAAGGGGGGAGGGAAAGAGAGAGGGACAGAGGAAGTGAGGGACAGAGATAAACGCAAGAGGAGAGAATCGTGGAGAGAGCGAAAGAGTGAAAACCAGATCTGATTCAAGCCATGACTCCATATACAGTCCGAGTGTAGGGATTTCTAGCCGTTTTCTGCGTCGTTACATACAATCCTCAACTTCAAAAGCACAATATGTCAATTAATTGTCACAATCAAGTAAAGTAGAAAAATTAGTTAAGTAGTTAAATTAACGTAGAAAATCAATTAGGTAAAGTAAAATAAAAATCGAAAAAAGTCCAGGCAAATATCAACAACATTGAACATAATTTACAGCTCCGAGCCCGTCATCACAGGAAAATGATCTAATTAAACTCAAGTACAACGAGTGATATTTTTGTCAATACAACCAAACACTAATAGGAAATCTGTCAATACTCAAATCTAAATATTTATAGAAAAATACAAGGTTTCTATTACCCAGTATTGGATTGAGACCAGCAGTGACCACATCGATAGCTAATTCAGCAGCACATATCACAGGCAATCAAGAACTATATTGGCTACCTCTCAAGAGGACGGCCAGAAGAAAATCACTTTGGAACGTAATTAATTATATGACGCGGAAATATTACGCGTGTTGCGCTTTCTCAGCTTTACGTGGAAATAATAGATACGGCCTTTACTCCTTTACTCAATCATAATGGAAAAGGCCTCAGGTCTTCATAACTAAAGCGTGTGGTGAACTGCACCAGCATTATAACTAAAATCAAAATAGCTCAAACTTCAAATTTTTACAAGTGGTACAAAAATCCTTATATAATATATATTCTCAAACTGAATCAAAGCGCAGCAAATTCATTCTTTTGAAGTGGGGCAGATCGAGTGAGAGAGCGCCCGCATGGTGAGCACGTCATGAGCAGCCCTAAGATTGAGCAGGCATCATTAAACACTCACTCTTCCATTCACTCACTCACTCATTGAGTCATTTGCCCGAGGTAAACAGCGAAAATTCGAGCCACAAAAGACCCACACAAACGACGCCGACGCGGCACAACCAAAAGAAAACCGAATCTTTACGCTGACGATGAGAGCGAAATAAGATGGCCTTTCCCACGAACCCTGATCTACTTCAGAGGCCGAGCGCGTTCCAAGGCGCATAAGACCAATTGAATAAAAATACGTGAAACTTTGAGGTGAATTAAACGTTATATTCAGAAATAATGAGCGAATTTCTATTCGTAATTATATATGTCTATTACACATAATTAAATATAATCAGTGTCCAATTTCATAAGGTGTCCGAAATTCATATCAACATTAAAATGTAAATCAAAAATCATAAAATTATCAATCGGAATTATATCTACAGTATTTAGGAAATAAAAATCGGTGCCTTTTTACGCAAAATGTTTACAATGAAATAACATTAGCTGTCACATTTCAATTAGAACGTAACAGAAAGTAAGCAAGTTCGCATGAAGCGAGTTGTTCATGGCAGAGCGCGGTTACCAGCGTCAGCACACGGGAATCCCGACACGAGATAAATAACAATCTGCAGTGATTGCTCTAGCCATTGTTACGTTGAACGGAAAAACAGCAGAATTTCCCGAGTAAAATTGAATTTTAAATGAAAATGAATCGAAGCTAGATTAAGTGTAATGTTGACATTAACGTAATTTGCATAAACACTGGTGAGGCACTAGAAAAATCTTTTTCAGATGTTAGCATGAACGCAAGAAAAATTAGTTGATCAAGCTCAATCAGCAAGACGTCTAGGTATAGTTTCCTAACATTCATGTGGATCAGCAAAACTTATATATTACCGTTCCACCAAATGCATAAGCATGAGCTAAACCTACATAAATATAAATACAATTTTTACAAGATGCATTTTCATAAGCCAGATATTACTTGCGTAATTATCAGTTTAACACATGAGACAGGCCTAAAATGATGCGCCTCCTAATAAGGAGCAGAGAGCGCGGATAAGCTCAAGGGAAGCCCAGCGCACCAAAGACTCGTCGAGGTCCCATGTGCGTTGTTTCTTGAAAGCGGAGACTTTGAAGGCAGTTTCTTGTAACGGAAATACCGACGAGCACCGCTGCATGCACCAGCAAATGGAACACCTCAAAGACAGCTGGGCACAACTGTTCCCTTCAATGGACAGCCCGACCATGGGCATGGGCAGAAAAGTGCCCATTCAGCTGCTGTGTTTCTTTACCTGCTGCCGCTTCTTCGTCTATGAGCTTCTCGGAAACAACGTTTTTTGCTCAACTGCTCTGGTTCATTTTTATTTCACTTCAATGGAAGGGCTTTGCCCTAGAACCACTCCACGTGTTCATGCTGTCTGTAGCTGACCATATTGTACGATCTTGCTACATGAAAAAAAAAATCGGGACAAAACAAACGGTCAAAGCAGAAGCATTGCGCAAGTAAACTGAGATCTTGGAGCTTGTTATTTCTTCCTTCTGCAGAATCTCATCCCAAGATTATTGATTTATATCATTATAATTGATTCACAAGACAGGCTAATCAAATTTACAGTTATGAAAATGTTATAGTAGATAAAAATTATATAAACAGGAGAGGTAATCTATAAAATTTAGTCGCAAATGCCAGGATTGATGCAACAGCCAATATACGGAACAATGATAAATGCAGGAATCTCAACCAATATTGGTCTGCTCAGCCACGCATGAAATAATTAAAACGCATTAACGTGTCAACCCCAGTATAAATGTCAAGCGTGCGGATAAATAAAAAATAAAATTTAGTTCATAACCAGCTTTTTGATCATTTATCCTGAGAATAATACAGGACTGTGTTGAGAAAAGCTTGTCAGCAACCGACGTGCTCGACCGCAACAGAACCGCAAGCATCACAAACAATGTGTTGGAGATCGCTGCTCGAACCACAGCTACTAAGAGCGACGATGTCGCACGCAGCCTCAACAGAGGCATCCCTTGAGCGCAGTAGACACTAATTAACGCGGCTGGCATTTACGCAATGCGCACTTCGACGTCCTAGACAGAAAGTACGCAGAGCGCAGGCTTGCTTATCACCGGGCCAAAGTCCAAGTACACGATTGAGATGCGCAATTTGCGTTTGATGCTGCGAGCGCAAGCATCATTCTCTCATTCTGCTCTACTAAGGGCACGTGAAGAATTAAAACTATGAAAAGTAATACCTACATGGCACACAAAAAACACTTAACTCTGTAAACAATTCGCTATAATTTGCTTAAAAAGTACAATTCGATGGATAGTGTCTGAACAGCTTTATACGCGATTCAAAATAAGCGAAGCATGATACTACTTCAGTACCTACAAACATTTCCTCAAGCTTATAAACTAGCTAGCTAGAACGACGGTCAAGAGAAAGCCATTTGGTTTTAGCTCAAGTCTGTGGGTAAGTTTGATCAGTTGCGAGTAGAATTTATCTCAAGATCAGGCCTACATGGCAGCGATCTCAGGGCCCTGGTGCATAAGAGTGAGTTTAGACACGAAAAAAGCAGCCAGACGTGTGTTTGTATTCAGCAGCAGCCTCGCTTCGAGAAAGTGAGGTGCTGCGGAGGCCGTTTGACGAAGAGGCCAGACGGAAGTCCAAAAGTAACTTGATTCAAATGGAGCGATCACATGATGGATGCATGATGCTCTTCCTTCAGAAGTAAGGCTCTAATGTTAACGCGGAACTGAGTTCATACACCAAAATACAACAATTTTTAGGATTATAATTTTTTTCTTTGCGGGCAAAATCCACCTTAATATATAGCGAGCGATGCGAGTTGACATATAAGTACGATATAACAAATTCTTACTGATTTTACAGCCAGAAACGCAAGAAATACGTTTGCTACAGCGTGTTGTATATACACTATTATATAGTAATAAAATAAAAGATTTGCATCCAATTGTTGACGAAGCCATCAATTTCTACGAGGAAATACGAAGTATAGTGTACGAACACAGAATATGGGCATTCTTCGGCATTCCGGGTAGGGCCAGAGGTTGTCGTTCTCAAAATATCGATGTGCAACACGACAGTTAACAGAAAAATCCAGGCTTGCTCCATTAGGATAGCCGTAGTTGTCGCAAAAGTCGTAAATGATAACACAAGAGATGCTATCACCACTACTAAATTGACTGCACCATCATGTAAATTCCCAGTCAAACGCTGCACTTGTTCTGATAAAACAGGTGCAGAAGTAAAATTGAATAGAAAAACATGCAAAATGATTCTCTAGCATCTACATCTCAAACGACCATAACATTCGATACGTAAAAAATATTTACGACTTCCGCGCATCAAACAACATTGATCTTTTTTGAGGATAAAACTCGCAGATAATAACGGCAACATCGACGTCTAACGGGAGTCTTGCATCGGAAGAGATGGAAATTAAGGCCACAAGCAAAGCTGGCTCGGACCGAGGACATTTTTTACAGCGAGCAAACATATTGCAGCAAGGAACTTCTTCCGACTAGAAGGTGTGGTCCACAGTTCACAGCTAGCATGATTGCTTCATCGTATTTTTAGCCCCCAAGGTTACAAGCCACCTTTGCAAGGAAGCCGTGGAAAAATCAGTTTCAAACTGGTAGCAGAATTTCCCGAAAAGGTTTATCAAATAAATCGTCAAAGCAAGTGTAACTATTACAAAGTAGAAATCTATACCATCTCTTCTTCCTCATACGCGTGCAATGGTGACGACTATAATGAGCCTGACAACGTTTTCTAAATAAACCTGTCACACCAGTCGCAAGGAATAAAACAAGCTCACTATATTGAGAAAGATCGCCAGCTAAGTTGCAGCTTTTACGAACGTCTCACCACAAGACTGGGGCAACTGGTGGCAGGGCAGGCGCGTGCGATAAATAGGTTAAGTCGTTGGAAGGCTTGCGACACCTCAACGAACTTAACTGCCCGCACCCGCAGAACCGAGATCTAACTATAGCGAGCAGCAGACTTGCATGATCATTGATGACTCATGGCGCGAACAGTTGATCACGAGTTCTTAGTGGCAGTGACAAGCGACTTTGAGCTAGCAAGCTGCCGAGACAGGCATGTGAATCATTCGAAACTTGAATTATCTTCAGCAAGAGCCAGCGTTTATACGAATAAGTTAGTCAGCGGAACGCACTCTCACTTCAGGATAACTGATATAAGCGCATTACCGAGATTTAATTCTAACCGGCATGTGTCTGCTAAATTTATAGACTCGACCCAGTTGAGTCAGTCATTTGAACGAGGATGATTAATTCATTAGTAGATTTAACATTGCATGCTCTGATCTACAGCAGATATGTCTATCATCGACAGCTGACTATTATTTTTTTTTGTACGTGAGAGGCACAAATTAATTACTGTGACAACCACGTCAGCAACAATTATATGAGGCAGGAAGTGTGAACACCCGGCATGAATGCTTTAGGGCTTAGGCTAATGTGGAAATATAAACTAGCATGAGTTCATAGAAGCAATGGGACATCGGAGTGTCAATGTAAGCATAGGTAATTGTGAGCTCGTTAATAAGATTGACAACACTTTGGAAATGAGCGTTTAATGAGAGACTTGTAGTATTAAGCAGCTCAAATTCCACGTCAACTAACAAAATTTAGCTAACTTATTGAACCAATGACTTTACAGCATCTGAATTTTGCACAGTTAACCCGTAGTTGCGATTCCGATTGTCGTTTTCTCTGAATAAATCTTCGAGAAATGCTCGAAGTTTCTTCCTGACCAAAGCCCGCTTGTACTCACTTCGATGTTCTCATTTAGCCGCGAAACCCAAACAAAAGAATCGTTTGTGAGGGCATGAGGTGCAGCTGGCGGTCTAACCTACACCCGTAGGCCTAAGCTGGTGCAAACTCTCACCGTGTGTGTGAGGGTCACAAGAGCGCCCTCACATTACCAACACAAGCGAGGGAAGTTAGGCGTAAAGGCGTTACAAGAGCACGCTACGGCGTCCCCCTCACTTACTCGCGTGTACTGCCACTCAAGCGTACAACTGCAGAAATACACAATTATGCGATGATAAATAGACTTTAGAGTGAAACACAAGACTCGGGAGGAAATAACTGACCTATGGAATACCGCGGATCGCTTGTAACAGCAATGCTAATAGTAACACAGTAAAAAGAAAGTAACACGATAAATTTATAACAAATGCCCAAATGTGACGACAAATGTGTTCTAACCTTATGCTTTCAAAGGAAAAACGAATTCCCCAAAAGGACGAGAACCTTTGAAAATCATTTAAGATCCAAGATTTAATGAAATCCCTGAACTGGAAATCGTTGACTTAGTAAGTCCCTGAATAAATAAAAAATACGCTGAGGACCAAAGCAAACTTTCACGCGCGCGTGCGCCGTGGCATTGACACACCTCGGCGAGGCGCGCAAGCAAAAAAGGCGCGAATGCGCACAACGGAGCTTTGATGCCCAAACTGCGCAGTATACGCTGCGCATTCTAGAGCAACGTTGCGTATTCTCGAGCAAGGCAGCGCAGCGCATTCTAGAGCAATGTTGCGCATTTTAGAGCACTTCAATGACACGTTTCTCTCCAGATAATTTTCCTAATGGAGAGCCATAACGTTGATTACAAGGCTGCGAGGTCGAGGTTAGGGGAATCCCGATTAATGACCAACACAAATGAGCCCGAAAAAAGTATTGAAAAATGTATAAATAGCAGATTATGTATGCAGAATTTGATGAAAATATTTTCATTTAATATATACTATCTTAATTTTCCTGAAATTACATCAAGGAATAACACGAATACGTATAAGGAATATGAAGAGAGCGTCTAAACTTGCTAGTGGCGCGGGCATTACGAAGGATGACGCATCGTTCATGCTAGGCATGTTACCATGCGAGGCTTGCGACGAGCGTGCAGCACAAGGGCACGCTGCGTAAATGGCATGTAGACACGACTGGGGCATGATGTCATCATAGCCTCCCACATGGCATGCCCGCATGGCTGGGGCATCATGTCATCATAGCCTCCCACATGGAATGCCCGCATGACGGGTATCATGTCATCATAGCCTCCCACATGGCATGTCCGCATGACTGGGGCATCATGTCACCATAGCCTCCCACATGGCATGTCCGCATGACTGGAGCATCATGTCATCACAGCCTCAAATAGCCAGGTGCAATTACGCTGACAAAACGTCACTTTATCGTTTACAAGTACACAAATAGAAGAAATATCACATGCCCGCGGGACACCTGAATTTACGAGCGTCTTCAGTGTTACTTGTTTTGTAAAAATGTAAAAAAATCGATGTTTTGGTATAAAAAAAACTGCATCAAAACTTTTCAAACGCTGTAAAACGTCTCAACCACTAGCAGCGGTTTCTTTCATCTGTGTAAACAACTCAGTCAGGTTTTTGTCAATGGGCCAGAGCAAAGAGCGAATGAGCGAGTGCTACAGAGTATAACTACGACTTGGCATCGAAATTTCTCCAGCGACGATCGAGCGAATGGGTTCACGGAAAGAGAGAAAGAGAGTCAAGCTACCAATGCACACGCGACCACAAACCTTCCCAATAAAAGAGGCAGATTGCTTGCGTGCTACTTGCAGGCCGATGTATTGCGCAGCAAGAAAGCAGAAAGATATTGCTAAATATAGAGATAATAACGGAGGTTTGGAGAAAACTTTGAATTCGATAAATACTTTACGATTTAGCGTGGTCGGAGAAAAAGAGCGTGAGTGGAGTTGACAAAGAGAGAAGTGGGCCATATGAAAGTGAGTGGGTGGCAAAGTGAATGTCAACACTAAGAAATCGATAGATAGATTTCTTCGCTATTTTCACCAACGCACTGCACTTCATTTGTGGATCTCGTTACTCAAATCAAAAATATTGTGATTATGTTGAAGAAGATAATTTTAGAAGATTTTCAGCGCTAATATTGCATAAGCATTAAAATATACGTAAACGTGTCCAACATCATTTCGATGAGTTGTACACATTTTTGAAAAAATAGCTGAATAAACTTGTTATTGCAGGAATTGTGCAAAATTTTTGCCAAAGCCTATGCTTCGAGGACCCAATTAGCGATGACGACGCGCCGTAAACGGAGCGAGCGAGCGCGCGCGCGCGCGTGGCAGTGCTGTGAGTGGGAGTGGTGGTGTCTCTCAATCCTCCCACTCACCGCGTTGTGCCCCCTCAGTCCTCCCACTCACCGCGTTGTGCCCCCTCAGTCCTCCCACTCACCACATCCCGGGGTACGTGGGCACCATGAGTGGAGCGCGGCTTGGCTGCGCAGGTTATGCCCATAAATGGTAGTTGGTAGAACCTTAAATGGTAACGCGGCGGTACTTTATATGGACAAGAGACGAGCGTAACGCACTTTCCGATCTGGCGAGGATGCGAGGTCGCTTTTGGTCATCGAGCTCTCATGAACTCGAGACAGAGTACGTGGATGGAACTGTTGAAATATGTCTTACTGCAGACATTACTATTTTAATTTGTAATTGGGTAATGTATGAGGCGAGTAAGTTGCCAATAATATTACGTCACATTTATTTTTTATTTCAATTCGTTGAAGATTATCGTAAGTTGCCATTCTACATTGTAAACAAATAGTCACAAGCTCAAAAAGCAGATATCAATATCATTTAAAATGAGTTTTTATTCTATATTCCACATTTCGTGGCCCCAAATCACCAGACAATCGTGCTCGCCCGAACACACCCAATGAACCGAGGCCAAACAAGCCGCGTGGGCACCGCCGTGCGACGTGCCAGGAAATTCATGCGCCTCGGTCGCGGAATGAAGTGCATTTCCGCACAATCTTTGTCTGGCTACCCAGACAAGATCACGACTGCTGAGGGCGAGGCTCTAGAACCACCACAGCCACAACCACCACCGTCGCACCTAAAGCGACAAACCCATGTCTTGAAATCAACGCCTAAGAATGCCGCTACATTTTTTTCTCTTCGGTGGTGTGGTTTCCTCTCGCCCAATTGGTTCGCCTGCGCGCTAACAAACTTCCTAAAAAGGTCCGTAGTTCACAAAACAGAGCTCGATCCTTCTTTAGTGTATCAAATTGAAACGGCACGAAAATCCTATTTGACCGACATACATATGTGATGAAATTCTGAAAAGACTATGTAACAGTGAGAGCTGATAAGGGTGACAGGTTCCTAGCGGTTTAACTGCACTGATTACTGCATTGCTTTGACAAGACAACTTCAGGTCGATTTCAGCATCCAGCTCAACCTCCAGTTAAGAAGCAAAAATTATTCATTCTAGATCAGTTCAGAGTGAATAATCTTTTCTACTATGACGTTTCCGAAGTCTGTCTTAGAAATAGGCAGCTCCCTTGAAGGCTGAAGCAAAAGCTACCATAAAAAGAGACATCCACGCCCACTTGCTAAGACGTGCTCGGCTACACCCAAAACGGAGCTCGCCTTTCATGGAGTGTTTTGGGTACAGAAAACGCCCTCGGAAATGTTGACAAATAAGGCCATCTCGGGACACCAGTTTGTACTCAGAAGCTACTTCGAGGAGCAGCATAATATTTATTTATTCATGTCAACAATACACGTCGAGGTCGCACAGTCGCACAGCATGAGGACTTTCAATCTCAACTTAACAAGGTAAAACTAAACACTAATTTTTATTCGTTAACAATAAATTGTATGAGGGAATGTATATTACACATGGAGAATATAAATAGAATGCGGAAGTTTTCAGTGCTGTGTTATGACAAAGGCTTGACTCTGAAGCACAGACGTGTTGTAATTGACTGTACGAGCTCCCACAACAAAGTTTGAAGCGTTTTGATGCAGATGACAGCCTTGATACACTTGTGACGAGAGCACGTGTGTATATAACGTACTTCTCACGGCCACAGCAGGCTTACGCATGCTGTGCACGTGTTCGTACCCATAAACCCAAAGGTCGCAAGGCACGAGATCTACATAAATAATCTCGATGATAATATGAATACTAAAATGAATAGAAATTCTAGTATCATGTGCGCGAGCATGCATACGTTTCATTCTCATGCATCTAGTGCTCAGAGCCATGAGAGAAGGCATTCATTAACAACTCTTCATCTCACACATATGCGCACATGATTATACACGATGAGATTTGAGTGATGATATTCAACGAAGGTCAACGAAAGGAATAATGTTGTGCGTACTTTAAAATCATATTCATTACCAGGTCAGAGATGCAAGAATTTCACTAAATAACACTTTTACTTCTACAGGAACGACTAATTGACGGGAAGGAATCTTAGGGTCAAGCTAATACTTCCATTCATAGATATAATTATTTAAACAATTTAAGGGTTGAGCGAGCGACTGAAAACAACAATAATATTAGTTAGCCTGCTGCAGCGCACTCAGAGTAATGAGTGAGACATTGTATTAATAACGATACACGTATTGCCCTTACCCTGACCGAGTTTAGCTCGGCAGAAGGGCGTATCACAGCTACGTGTAGAAAGTGTGACGCTTATTTCGACGCTATGACGCACTAATTTTTCTGAGTGCACGGCGACGTCAGAGATCGCAACGCCCACGTCCTCCGTCCAGCGACCTAACGTAAATTGATGACGCGAGAACGCCCAGCCTGAGACGCCCACCGCACCCTCTCAACCACAACCTCATCAATTGCCACCATTATTCATGGCAGTAAACTTCTCCCACTCCCACCATGCTTGAATAAACGAGAAAAATTACTAATCTCGCCTGAAGGCATCACGCGAGAGAAATTTGAATGTCGGTTCCGGCATGAGGTTTGATTGTGTTAGTTTTATGTCGTCATTCTTAAAGAAGATATCGCACATTTTATAAATCGATCAGCATGATCATAATAAATGCTAGGATATTTTACAAATGAATTCGCTGCTAACAAATAACTAATAAATAATTTATTCGAACACGAGTTCAACGCTCGATCTCATCAACAGTTTGAGTCATGAGTCAAGTAAAAATTCGGTGAAGTAACTAAACCTGTCTCATAAACACAAGTTAGAATACAAAAATGCCAGAAGTCAAGAGATGTCAGAGGTCGAAATTGTAATACAGACATCATCATAAAATTTTGAATTTATCCACGTGTAGCAATGCACTCATAGAGCATGGAGTCATCGTCCGCTGATCTTTCACCTGAGCTGCAGGTCGTTGCAAGCAAGTCCCGCCAATATTATCCTGCTATGAGAGAGGAGCGGGGATAAAAGAGCGCGAACTCGCGCGCAAGAGAGAGGGAGGGATAGAGCGAGTGGGGGTGAAAAGAGCGCGCGCTAGGGAGAGTTAGAGAGCGCACAGGAGGAGAATATACGGCCCACCTCCGCCCTGTCTCGCCGCCGCTGCCGTATTAAAGGGAACGTTGCCATAGACCGCCAGCGAGACGACAAGCACAAGCCTAACTAGTGCAGAATGCAAGGTATGCGCGGGCATTGTAATTGAGAACTAGTTTGAAAATTTAAATGATCTCAGTCAAAACAAGCGAGAGAAAGAAGCAAGAGCGGGAATGAAGAGAGAATAGGGAACAAATTAAACTATATAAAGTAAAAAGGATTTCGTGAGGGATCTAAAAGAGAGAAATCTCGTGACCAAATTAAGGATAGGAAAGAAAAAAGATCTCGTATCTTAATTCAGGATCAGTAGATATCCTGGGACGCAAAACAAAATAAAAAACTATAAGTAATTAACGACTTACCTCAGAACCAGAAAAGAGAGAAAGAGGGAGAACTCGAGACCAAATAGTGAAAAAATTGAACATAAAAGTGAAATTTCCTTGCTGAACTAAAGACTAAATAAATAGAGCTCGAGGTAGAAAAGCTTATCCAGTTTACAAGGACGAGCTTGACACAAGTGTCGTTGAAATTAGGCTGAAGATAACCACACCTGGGCTCAGACGAATGCCAGATCTTTTGACACGTCATTTGAAAAGGATTTTATAAGGCCTTTCATTTTTAAAAGTAATCTAAGATGCTACTCATAACATCTTACTATGAAACGATATTAATAAGAAGGCACGTTTTACGATTAGTTTTTGAAATAAATCATCTATAGAAATGCACAAACAAATGCTGAGATTGTACGAGCGTCAGCGAAAAAATGGCTCAAGTACACCTATACAATATAAATCAATTACTGATAAAATTAAAATAATCGTGAAATTAAAGTATTGAACAGAAGTTCAGAAAAGTAAAATGACGCTCTTATCCAGAATATTGACCATGTTACCGACTAATTTATTCTCTATCTTTGACTTTTACTTCTAGAATTTCTAAAATTTTATAATGAAACATAATCCTTATGCCTTAAACAGGTTCAGAAATTTCTTCAACTTAATATCCAATTTCTCACGTCGCCTTTTTCACAAGTGCAAAGTATCATTGATACGTACTCGTATTGACATAGTTGAAAAACTTACACTTTCACTACCGAAAATGTGATAAATAGTCTGCATAGTGTACTCTAATTTTAGAAAGATCTTCACTTTAAGGGCTCTTTTACCCTTAGAGGGTGTTTTACCCTAAAAGGTCATATTACCCTAAGAGGGTATTTTACCTAAGAGGTTACTTTACCCTCGGAGGATATTTTACCATCAGAGGGTAGTCTACCTTTATCGTAGGTATTGTGGGTACAAATTATGTGATTGCATCGCTGAGACGAGCATGTGAGCAGCCTAACGTGAGCAAGAGGGAGGGAGAGCTGGCGAGTGAGAGGCGCCATGTACACAGATCGATAGACGTCCATCCTTGTCGTGAGCGCGCCAAGCTGCGCTCAACAAGCAGTGGCATCAACTGCACAGCGTTATCATCACAAATGAACAGCATCATTTTCACAAATTCATAGCATCGTCATTTTCACAAATTAACAGCATCAACATTTTCACAAATTCGAAGCATTGCGATTTTCAAAAATGTATGCATCATTATTTCTACAACTGTACCTATAGCATATTAATTTCCGCCACAAAACAGCATTGCTTTCAGAAAATTTGCAGATAATTTCTAATTGTACAGCTTCAACATAATGATAATTTTACCATTATTGATAGTTTACAACATCGCTGTTGCTAAAATTTACTATTCAATTGATGCCAACACATTATTGGAAGAAAATGTTTGCCTCTGTATGTACGAAGTCATTCATGTAGTGCGCTCGTAATCGTAGTAGCGTATGAATGGTGTAAAGCGTCAGGCGTAACGATAATATCGTGCGCGCTAGCAAACGTTATCACCTCATAACTAGGTCAAGAAAATCCCCCAGCCAAGAGTTCGTCGAAATTGAATAAATAATGTTCGTCAGTGGAAAATTTATACGGAAGTTCATTTTGTATTCGAATATAGAACGGAGAGTAAAAAAATTATTATGTTGATGAACGGAGCGACACGCGGTTACGTAAGTACTCAATACTCACCTGCGAAAGTTGTGATATAGTAAATTGATCAAATTCAAATTGTTATACACATGAAAAATGCGTGAGTTAATTCGAGCTCACATTAGTCACGCTATAATTTTATAGTACATAAATTGCTCAAAGTGGAAAATATTCAAAGAGATATCTGAAAACGTTAAATTTGTACTTTTTTGTTTTCCGTGAAAATTGTCTTATTTGAAAAAATAAAAACAAAAATCATACAGCTAGTAATGTGGATAAAATTTGCATGCATTCGGATGAGAAGAAAAACACTAACCTCGAGACCTGTTGGGAAAAGGAGGCTTTTGCGCTGAGGTAGCCCCCTTGGTAGGAGGTCTTTTCTGAAGCGAAGGAGCTTGAAACATTTCTTCTGGTGCAGGAGGCAAAGTGCTCGATTGTGGAGCCATATTCTGCACCATCGAGAAGTTTTCCACACACACAGCCACTTTTAAATAATTGTTGAATTCAGTTTAAGAAGCAACTCTGGTATTCAGTCACAGAACATGAAGTCAACAGCACTGTAATCCATAGACCTGCAGATCAGAGCAGCACGGTACCATGCAACCACGAGTGCAAGACGTAACTGAACTTCCCGTGATCTGTAGAGCGCCCACATCTACGAACGCACTCGTTGGATTCATGCGCACTACGAATCCAAACACATACACTCTCTTACGACATTATTTGTTTTGCATTACGTCTAATTCGAATCGTTTAATCCATTTTCATTATAGAAAGATTTTCTGGATTATTTTAGACGAATTCCCACTACAGAAGAGAGAAAAACTGTGAGCGACATGTATCTAGATTCATGCGCGCAATATTTAGTCTGGCCTTTCTGAGCTGCGGTGCGGTCCATGACGTCGGTCTGTATATATGTCGCCTGCGACAAGAATTCAATACATTCAACTAGGGCTGCCAACATCCACATTGTTTTGAATTTGACCAGCGAACGGTGAAAGTGCAAGATTCAACTTTTTGTCAATGCTGATTCAAATAATTAATAATTTCAGGAAAATTGAGTAAACTTCAGTATAATTTTAATAACGGTTGTTTAAGCAACAAAACATATGGAATTCCATGCTGAATGAGTGGCAACTTTGAGGACGGCAATCAGCTCAGACATTGGCTGTTTAGGTTGAGCCCTGAGCCAATGGGAGGCCTGGAGTGTGTGTGTCTGGTGCACTCCCCCAGCACACCCTCTTACTACGAGAGGGGAAAAGAGTGGGAGAAGCATCCTAACGTACACATGCACGCACTCACTCCCGCCAAAACTTCTGGATTGTATGCTATGGGCGACAGTTTCCGGTGCAGGATTTTTGTCTGGGAATCTCAATGGATAATCAATGAGCAGGAGTCTTGCAGGACTTACGCTGAATTCGTACTTGGAGCTACGTAAATTATCTTTCTCTCTTCCTAAAACCATTTGCTGCACCAGGTGCTGTAGAGAGGATTTTTCTCTGCCTTCTTAATAAACTCAAGCCATTTTAAGTAGGAACATTTAACTTTAGGGCGAGTAGATGCTGGCATCTGCAGAGCGCATGTCAGTTAAATGAGATAAAAAGTATCTTTAAATTACAATATACGTAAACACAATCGTTTTATTAATATGCTATCGAACTGAAATAATTTTGCCTTGATCAGAGCGTGCGCTGGAAAGTGTTACAGGCGCGGTGTGTTGCACTTTCAGTCGAGGTTCGGCCTGGGGAGGGTAGGCCTGTGGAGGGTATGAATGAATGAGACATTGTATAGCGTGAAGGTAAGGAACATGAAATACACTCAGAGAAATCAGTGAGACAGGCATCGAAAAGTGATGCTTTTTTTGCTCTAAGCGGGTCATTCTGAACCATTTTTCCCGGCGAAAAAATGGGTCAGGATTTATTTTTATATGGTATTGTATTATTTTTATATTGTATTATTGCATTATTATTGTATTATATTGTATTATTGTATTATTTGTTTTTATATTATATTATATTTTTATATTGTATATTGTATTGCTGCGTCCATCCTCCGTTTTGTGGTCATGCCTGTGTAGTAAAGAGTGTGTCTTTATTTGGACAAATTGATTTTTTATTTGATCTACTCATTGAAGTGAGTATGCATTCATATTCTCAGTTTACAATACAAGGCTTATGAAAGTTTGCACTCACTAAGATGACAATCATTATTAGGCTTCATAATCATTATAATTGGTATATACTCATTATGATGGATATCTAATCATTATAATTACTATATGATCATTATAATGGCTATATAATCATTGTAATGACTATATAATAATTAAAATGGCTATATAATCATTATAATTGGTATATACTCATTATGATGGATATATAATCATTATAATTACTATATGATCATTATAATGGCTATATAATCATTGTAATGACTATATAATAATTAAAATGGCTATATAATCACACTCGCTGTGCACCTGCAGTACACTCTACACATGTACACTCTACACATGTACACTCTACACATATACACTCTACACATTAATCTACATATGTACACTCTATACATATACACTCTACACATTAATCTACACATGAATCTACACATGTACACTCTAAACATGTACACTATACACATGTACACTCTACACATATACACTCTATACATATACACTCTACACATGAATCTACACATGAATCTACACATATACACTCTACACATGCACACCCTTTACATGTAGACCTGAAGGCACCCAAAATAGCCATGACGCGGTTGCATTGCAATATCTTATCACCGCCGTGTTATCTGCGCCGCCGGTGCAGGGTGATTCCAGGAATATTCAAACTACGCAAAACTAGGCACACAATTACAATAATACAAACTACATACATCCCAAACTACACAAACTATTACAGTAAAACAAACTACACACCTTCGCACCCAGAATATTCTCTGTGCTAGACCATTGACCGCTGTATGGCCCTATAGCTGTATTGTCTCGCTCTGTTTGATTGACTCTTGTGTAATATTGACTTGTGTGACCGTGTATTATTTCTGTGTGTGTTGTATGTAACCGCTAATTTTATGGTAAAAGTTTTACGACTCAATTTTGCGCCACTCAAGGCAGAACTTCGCTACAATGTAAGCTTGACTCAAATTTCCCATATAATTCATCGTTCAATTAAACAATTATTGTAACTCTAGCAGTAACAACTTCAATAGAAATTCTCAATAAAACCCGAGTATATAATTTTATTCGTGTTTAATAATTTCTAATTAACATACGTTAATTAGAAATTAACATATATGAATGAAATTGAATTTTAACTTTAGCAAAAATTCACACCAGAATTAAAAATAATCGAAAGAATGTGCAGCGGAGATGCGGAATTCACTCTAGAAATTTATTAAGTAACAATTAAACAAATTCATTTACACAAGTAGCAGCGCATGGTATCGCTGGTATCACAAGTAGCAGCGTATGGTAATGGTATCGCTGGTAGCACAAGTAGCAGCGTAGGGTAATGGTATCGCTGGTATAAACGAAACGCTGGTATCTGTAACTGAGCTGAAGGTTGAGGCTTGTTATCTACGCGGGAAATGCCATTCTTAATATCATTCATGATTCCGCACCATCCACAATAACATGCATAATTACATAAATAATAATATTTATAATACCATACATAATGCCATTCATAATAATATTCATAATGTCCTACATAACAACATACATGATCCCATACATAATAATCTTCATAATGCCATACACAATACGTCAATACCTATACATGATAACTTACATGAAACCATACATGATACCATCTATTAAGTTACAATACAATAAAAAATACAATTCAGAGTTTTGTATAGTCTGTATATTGTGTGGTGGGAAACACACACTCAAAAAATTTAACGTGTCGTATTGTCCTACTATTGACACATGCACTTTTTTTGACAAAAACACTCATTGATTTGTTTGAGTGCAGTATTTAAGGCGCAAAAGTCGGAAATTTTCAATGCGTGACTAGCGGAAAGTGCGACATTCGGAGAATAACAACTTAAGATAAGAGCGATAATGTTAGAAGTTCTAGAAAGATAAGCTTAATTACTTTACAAGGATAACTATAATGATTTAATGATAAATAACTGAAAGCGAGATAAACAATGGAGAAGTTCAAGCTTGTTTGACACAATTTTCAAGGTTATATATAACTTTAAAGTGGAAAATTTTATTTTTTCAAATATCTTCTAGCAATGCATTTCAAGAATATGAATTATTTTGACGTGTAACTATTTAAAATGATGAATAATGATAAATAATTTGCATGAACAGTACACAAAAATTATAATTATTTAATGTATTAAAGAAGATGAGACATCATTAGTGTGAGCGAGAACTTCTACACCTAAAATTCATGAGGGAGTCCATATAACACATGGAGACAAGAATTAAATGTATTAAATATTGAATAATTCGAAGTATATTAGTGCAATGAAGCACGCAGAATTACTGCAGTCTGGTTGTATGCAGTACGTAGAATTACACAGAATTAAACAGAATTAATCAGAATTACACAAATGTACACAGAATTACACGGAATCACTCAAAATTATACAAAATTACACACATGTACACAAAATTACTCAAAATTACACAAAATTACACAAAATTGCACGCAATTACACACAGTTACGCGCAATTACACAAAATTTCACAAATTACATAAAATTACACAAAATTACACAAATTTATACATAATTACACAAAATTACACAAATCTACACAAAATTACGCATAATTACAAATAATCACACAAAATTACACAATATTACACAGAATTACAAATAATCACAAAAAATTACACAGAATTACGCAGAATTATTTTATTCTACACGGAATTACGCATAATTACACAGAATTGAAAATAATCACACAGAATTACGCGGAATTACTTTATTATACAGAACTACACGGAATTACGGAGAATTACACAGAGGATTACACAGAATTACTCACAATTACCCAAAATTACCATGAATTGAAAAAATACTCAAAATTGCACAGATTTACGCAGAATTGCACAGAATTACACACAATAACACAGAATTACAAAAAATTACACACAATAACACTTAAATACACAGAATTGCACAGAATTACCCTGAATAACACAGCATTACATAAAATTAAACAGAATTGCACAAAACTTCACAGAACAACATAATTACTCAATACGCAGTAGTCGGTATTCCCACTACCGCTGATAACGAACCTGCGCTACCAGAATCCCAGCGCTGCACTCCCCAGCCTATGTTGCGTAACTATGTTGCGTAACGCCATTTTATTATGTAATTGCTATGTGAACCATTAAATAATTTAGTTCATGCATAAACCTTTAGATAATTTAATTAATTTACGCAGCATTAGATATAATGCATATATGAACTACTAAATTGTGTAATTTCTGTATAAACCATTCAAAACAGTTAGCCATATTTGGGCAAATATATGTTTGCAATGAATGATTTCGGTGATTATGAATAATTTGCTGAGTGTGTTGTAGTCATGCGAAGTATATTGCAAGGGAGGCGAAAATATTATTATTAACATGAAAAAATTTGAGAGAAAGGCGTGTGAATAGCGCTGTGAATGGCATCGTAGATGACGACGTAGAGGCAGGTTGATTGTTACGTGTGAATGCCCACTGTTTGTGAATGTGTGTGTGAATGTGACGTGAATTCACGCTAATTGTAACGTCTGAATGTGACGTGAATTCACGCTATTTGTAACGTGTAAATCTGGCGTGAATGGCACGCGGTGTCAATATGGCGTGAATGGCATGCAGTGTCAATATGGCGTAAATGGCACGGGGTGTCAATATGGCGTAAATGGCACACAGTGTCAATATGGCGTAAATGGCACGCGGTGTCAGTGCGGCGTAAATGGCACGCGGTGTCAATATGGCGTGAATGGCACACAGTGTCAATATGGCGTAAATGGCACGCAGTGTCAATATGGCGTGAATGGCACACAGTGTCAATATGGCGTAAATGGCATGTGAATGGCGGGTGAATGCACGCTGATTGTAGCGTGTGAACGTGTCACGTGCTTATCGTGAGCGGGAGTCCCGTAGCTCTTGTGAGCCACGTGTCCCCGCCACGTGAATGTTATCATTCGACGTGTCATTCTGATTATCATTATCATGCAACTATGTTTACATATCTTCTTATTATGTTCGCTTCGTACTGTAATAAAAGTATTTTCTATAAATTTGTCATGACTTTAAGCATTATTATGTTCGCTTCGTACTGTAATAGAGACACTTTCTATAGATTTGTTATGACTTTAAACATTTCAACTGCAGATGGCTTTTGAATTAGATTACAAATAGGATTAATGTTTTGAGTTGATTACACCACCAAAAATGGTTAGCTTAAAAAGATAAAAAGTTTATTAAGAATCAAATATTGAGTAATTTTTCTCAAATGCGTATGGAATTAAAAAAACTAACACCATTCCGTATTTCCTGTAAACATCATATCGTAGGGTAACATGGGGCAGCGAGCCCACTGCGGGTCATGGGCCCATAGCGGGTTTCTCGCTAAGTATGGCAGATATTGGTCCGTGTTCTCTACCGCCGGTCGACAGTTTCACTGGGATGAAGTGTACGGATTTACGTTTTGCTAAGTGTTTGCGTTATTAAGTTCTTTGCGAATAACTGTTTTAGTCCAGATAAAAATTTTTTTGCCGCTAAATAAAGTTTTTTTCCATTACTATAGATGAAGATTTTGAAATTACTTTGAATTATTTTTTCAAAGTAATATTTATAGGGATAATTTTGAGACCAAGTTTAGACTATTAGCTTTTAAAATAAAATGTTGACACGATATAAATTGAAATGATACCTAGTGGGGGCAACGGGCCCACGCGTGTCACGGGGCAAAGCGCCCATGGTGAAGTCTTGTGTTATACATCATTAGATTTGTCTCAATGACCTTTTCAAACTATGACTAGCTTTTTGAATTACAAATTACACTTCATATTGCATGATTTTTTGATTTGCCGCCTCAAGGCATCAGGTTTAGTTTCTAGTTATGCGTATTTATGACCACTTTTCGAGTTATTGACTCTTGCCTTGCCAAAAGTTGATTTCAGTCAACACCAATGAGCCAAAAGTTGATGAGAGTTTTTATGGTGTTGGCTGAAATCACGATTAGGTACGAATTCTCTGCACATAATATCTGGATTATGGACGAAACTGGAACGAAGTTTTTTTCTGATCAACTAAATATATTTTTTCTAGTCAAGGATACATTTTTTCATGTCAAGGACGAATTTTTTATCGCAAAGATATCTTTTTCAAGTCAAGGATATATAATGTTATGTCAATGAAATATTTTTCTTCACGTCAGTGATAGATTTTTTAAGCCAAGAGTATATTTTTTTCAAGTTATGGATATGATTTTTGAGTTGTTAATAAATGAATGAATGTCATATTTTTTATTACATTTTTCTTATTTTTAACTGTAAAGTGTTGTTTTATCATTTTTAAACGAAAAATATGCAATTGTGGTAAAGGGACCAAGGGTGGGCGCCTTGCCCCAAGCCCATGGGCCCATTGCCCCAGGGGTGGGGCAATGGGCCCATTTTGACACTTTTTACAAAATAGTGTTTCATTAAAAATTGAATAACTCTATAGGCGTCTAATTCACATAATACATTCCTCATTAGTTGCACCTTTTAACAAAACAAAGAACCACCTCGTATCAATTAAAACTTCATCAAAAATTTAGTTTGAAAAAAGTGGGGGGCGCGCTGCCCCACGTTACCCTATCTTCCGTATTTTACGTACCCCGTATAACGGTATTTTATTTACAATATTTTTAGTTACTTTTCTTCCACGAAGAAAAATAGTGAAGCTCACTACACTAAAAAAACAAGTGAGATTGCGTCGATGCAAAATATATAGAAACTTTTTTCACTCATGTGGGTCGTTTTGACCCAATTTGGCTCAACAAAGAGCGTACCAGTGTTGTGTAAAATCCCTGCTCGTTCGACACTATGATCCACGACTTTTTTTGAGTGTAGACGTATTTACCAGCTCTCTATTGGTTACCTGAATCATGTTTATAAGTTTATCACCTGCATCAATTTTAGGAAATTATCACCCGATGTCCTTGTTGTGATGACGGAGCTGTGACACTCACACCTGCCTGTCCAACTTCCCATGCATTCCGTGGCAGGAAAATAAGCTCCACTCAGATAAATGTGTGGGGCATTGTTCAAACAACAATGCACTTTTTAGCCTCGTGTTAGTCATCTTGACTCAGTTTGGCTTGGTGAAAGGGTGTGTCATTGCCCCGCTTACTCACTGCATATGCTGTGGGTGAATAAACGTGTGATTTTTGGACAATTAGACCCATTCATTTATATGAGGCTGTGTTTTGAAGGCGAGCTCTCTATGCTAGGCCTAAATAAAAGATTGTGATGATCACTATCCTTCGCTGGTTTGAGTTTATGCTAAAATATGGTATATACTAATTATTATTATAATGTTAATTAGTATTGTTATAGTCAGTGGAGTAATTACACTGCAGTTGGTATACATGCTCAGATAAATGCATGCTACAATAATAGCTTTCTGCTGTTTGTTCTGAAGTTGTGCCTCAATGTTATTTCCTACTTAACTTCTTATATAGAAGTTCATATTAATTATAACAATTGTTTCTAATATCAGTTTAATTAATATTTTAATTATAATTATTTTTATAATTATAATTACAATTATTATTATNTGAATGTGGGTGTAGTGGATGCGATGAGTGAATGGGTGGCAAAAATGAATGTATGTGTAATGGTAAATGAATGTATGTGTAAAGGTAAATGAATGTGTGTGTAATGGCAAATGAATGTATGTGTAATGAAGATGAGTCATGAATGCTTTAGCCGCTTAGCAGCGCGTTCAGATGCTTATACGAGATTGACTATGATTGTATGATTTCACTTTAGCATGTGTCACAGTATGGATTAAACATGTGTATCAGCATGGATTAAAATGTGTTAGTATACTTAAGCATAGATTAGGAAGGATTTGTATGGATTAGTAAAGCTGGATATTTCAATCTTTGACCTCACATGCATCAGTGAATTCATACCGTAAAATACAGCAAATTCAGCGTGTGCAGTCGACTGCGTAATGAGGCAGTAAACTGCATTCAGAAAAATTAATGTGTCATTGCACATTAATGTGCAAGTTGTCATTACACATTCAGAAAAATTAATGTGTCATATTTTACAAAAACTTTCGTGTTACTATAGCCCATTTGTCGGGTCAATGGGTCAGGTTAACTCTCTCAGGGACAGGAACTGCATCGATATTTGGACAGCAGCTCACGAATTTTTTTAAGTGTAGCCAGCAACAAAAACCTAGAAATAATAGCGAGGCGGGTGAATAATGCGTTCAGTTTATAAATGAAGCTACATCAGAAGTGCATTATCAAAAATGTCGCATATCAATGAAGATAAACCAATATTGTCGAATTTTGAAATTGAAAAGTTCGTTTTTAATAAATCTTATTAATCTGATAGGTAACGAATATTTAATCTATTTTTTAGATCATCTGCGTCAAGTTATATTGTTAAATTATTTAAATCCTTAAAGAATTTAAAATAACTTTTTTGACCGTCAATCGTTGAACCTCATTCGGTCATTTCCAAATTTTAATTCACATCGAATAAATTATATCTTAGTAATGATCATAAAATTTTATTTCAATACTGCAATCGAATCGTAGTGTGAGACTAATTAGTTCTAAGTGTTTGCCATTTCACACTCACACTTCGGTCATAGTCATACGCTTGGTCTATATTGAATACTTATACGCATACGCCTGCTCCATATACGCTTACAATATATCTATGCTCGCTACACGCCTGCTATATATACACATATATTATACCTATACGCTATTTGCCTTTTTTACATACACATACACTATACGCTATACGCCTGCTTTACATACGCACACATCATACGCTATACGCCTGCTTTACATACGCACACATCACACGCTATACGCCTGCTCTACATGCACATACATCACACGCTATACGCTTGCTCTACATGCGCATACATCACACGCTATACGCCTGCTCTATTTATACGCTCAATTTACGCCGCCGTGACTTATGACGCACATTCACTGTACTACGAGCGTTTAGTGAAGACCAAGCAGCATTTTACAGCACTTAATGGTGATATAATGAGCGTACGATAAATATAATGAGCGTACGATAAATCATTTCGGCTGCTGGAGTCTAGGCTGATTGATGAGAACCGTGACGCTTGCCTGCATGGCTGCTGTTGGGAGATCTCTAGTTTTCCTTTACGCAAATGACGTTGAATCAACGTTGATAACGAGTTGATGTCGTTTAATTAAACAATGCGAGCATTCGAGTCGGGACTGTCTGAAGTTTCAGCAATATTTTTATGTTTTGTTAATAATCATTCCGGAATTTTTTCGATTTTAAAAATTAATCTAGATAATTTTCACAAAAAATTTCATCTTATATTACAAAATTGATATAATTTGATTATTCGGCTAATTAACTTGGAGAGAAACGCTGTAAACGATAGTGATTACGTAACAAATTTTGCGGAGGAGTAAAATCTCTTTCAATTAATCTCAACTTCAATTATTTATTCATGAAGCCATTTGTCATTTTGAGTCAGAGTAAGTTCAATAGTACACTCAAACAAATAAATATGTCATTTTGTCTAAAGAGTGACTCACATTTTAGTCACAGTATGATCAGTTTTTGAATGTTGCAATGATTTGCCCTTTTGCAGTGCTAAACTGATTCAAGATGACCCACTCGAGAGCAAAAAGCGCATCACTTTTCGGACAGTCTCTTTTATTTCTCTGAGTGAAGAGCCCAAATGCAAGGATTATTTTCAAGGTCAGAGAAGCTACCCAACGTACCCTATGACCCGTAGCTTTGCGTCACTCGCGACAGGCGCAATCAATTCCTGTATAGGATTATCCGCGTCTATGGGGTGAATGAGGAGAAAAAATGAATGTGGGTGTAGTGGATGCGATGAGTGAATGGGTGGCAAAAATGAATGTATGTGTAATGGTAAATGAATGTATGTGTAAAGGTAAATGAATGTGTGTGTAATGGCAAATGAATGTATGTGTAATGAAGCTGAGTCATGAATGCTTTAGCCGCTTAGCAGCGCGTTCAGATGCTTATACGAGATTGACTATGATTGTATGATTTCACTTTAGCATGTGTCACAGTATGGATTAAACATGTGTATCAGCATGGATTAAAATGTGTTAGTATACTTAAGCATAGATTAGGAAGGATTTGTATGGATTAGTAAAGCTGGATATTTCAATCTTTGACCTCACATGCATCAGTGAATTCATACCGTAAAATACAGCAAATTCAGCGTGTGCAGTCGACTGAGTAATGAGGCAGTCGACTGCATTCAGAAAAATCAATGTGTCATTACACATTAATCTACAATGTGTCATTACACATAAATGTACAATGTGTCATTACACATAAATGTGTAATGTGTCATTACACATAAATGTGTAATGTGTCATTAGACATTAATGTGTAATGTGTCATTACACATTAATGTGTAATGTGTCCGCAAGGAATGTGTAATGTGTCATTACACATTCAGAAAAAGTAATGTGTCATATTTTCCAAAAACTTTTGTGTTACTATCGCCCATTTGTCGGGTCCATGGGTCAGGGTAACTCTCTCAAGGGCAAGAACTGCATCGATATTTAGACAACAGCTCACGAATTTTTTTTAGTGTAGCCAGCAATGAAAACCTAGAAATAATAGCGAGGCGGGTGAATAATGCGTTCAGTTTATAAATGAAGCTACATCAGAAGTGCATTATAAAAAATGTCACATATTAATAAAGATAAACCAAAATTGTCGAATTTTGAATTTGAAAAGTTCGATTTTAATAAATCTTGTTGATCTGACAACGAATATTTAATCTATTTTTTAGATCATCTGCGTCAAGTTATATTGTTAAATTATTTAAATCCTTAAAGAATTTAAAATAACTTTTTTGACCGTCAATCGTTGAACCTCATTCGGTCATTTCCAAATTAATTCACATCGAATAAATAATATCTTAGTAATGATCATAAAATTTTATTTCAATACTGCAATCGAATCGTAGTGTGAGACTAATTAGTTCTAAGTGTTTGCCATTTCACACTCACACTTCGGTCATAGTCATACGCTTGGTCTATATTGAATACTTATACGCATACGCCTGCTCCATATACGCTTACAATATATCTATGCTCGCTACACGCCTGCTATATATACACTTTTATTATACCTAACGCTATTTGCCTTTTTTACATACACATACACTATACGCTATACGCCTGCTTTACATACGCACACATCATACGTTATACGCCTGCTCTACGTGCGTATACACTATACGCTATACGCCTGCTCTACGTGCGCATACATCACACGCTATACGCCTGCTCTACGTGCGCATACATCACACGCTATACGCCTGCTCTACGTGCGTAGTGCATTTTTTCCATAAATGAGAAAATGCGCTAAAAAGACATCCATGTGAATCAATATGGATGATAAAAGACGATATTACTTGATTCTGCATGGTTATTTCAGAATGCGTGCTCGATCCTTCGTGCTGATACTGCGTCGTCATGCTATCAGAGGCGCTGTTACCATTACTTGTAATATTAGAACATTTCATTACCTCAACATGTTTCCCGAAAAAGTCAAGTTCCGCAAGAAATGATTTACCCCATGCAGGAAGGAAACTGTCGCCGAAATAAAATGTTACAGTATAAAGTCTTAAAATATTTCAGTGTAAAGTCGCAATTACGGCTGCTGCAGCCTTATAGTGATGTCTGAATGTCTGTTGCAGCGCAATATAAACAACAAAAAGGATTTGGTCAATATTTAATCTCTTTCTACGTCTTCACCAGTACTCTTGCGTGCGATTGTAAGCATCCCATGACTATATATAGTACAAGTAAGTTTTTAAATATACTAATCGTGCAATTGTTCTAATTATCTATTATTGCATTAAATAATTGTACTGCTATAAACGAACCCTCATGAAGACATCCTGGATAAAAATTCGGATTCTCCCCCATCAGAAACTGCTCACGCGCATTTAGTTCGTCCAAGGCAAAAATCCTAATACAATCTGGGGTAATAAATAATTGTCACCCCAAATTTTGTAGGTTATAAAAATACATTAAATTAAGGACAATTTTTGAAGTTTATTGTCTCCGTGTGAGCGGTCGGACAGTTCGTAGCGACAGCTGCTCCGCCACCTCATTTGAATTTCTGATGACCGTTCATTTAGCATAGGCTGGATCAGGTTGCGGCAAAGCCAAAAATCGATTTTCCTCGCAGAAAAAAAAACAGGAATATTTGAGTGGTATTGAGTCCTGACCTGCACCACATGAATAACCAAAAGAGAGGCTTTTTGACTTCAAAATTAGAATGGACGTAGCGGTTTAAAAAGCAAAAAAGTAAAAAATTTTTGATTAATAATTGAAAAATGATATTTTGAAACATTTTCTCAAGTTACTAATTCACAAGTCCAGCATTAAAAAAATTCTAAGGAAATTTAGCTACTCGGCTAGAAGTTCAGTGAATAAAAAAGATAATAAAATTTAAAAAGGCAAATACGATATGAAAAAAATTAACTGCATATAAAGCACTTAATAATTAGATTAATCCACGAAGTCTAAATGTTACCGATTAAATTCAATGATTATTCACAAATTTAAAGCCGAAATACTAAAGCAAATGTTTGTTATTCGATTGTTCAATAAAATCCTTCAGTTTCTTTGTTCCTAGAATTTATTTGTAATATCCACAAAACTAGAATATGTTTGTAATATGTATAAAATCGATTAGAATGTGGAATTCAAGACGTTATTTAAAATGATCAATTGCATCAAATTAGATAAAATTCCAGTATATGAAGTCAATAGTTTTCATCAGTCACAATGCATTCGAAGTTTTTTACAAGATGATTCATCGCATATTATAAACGATCTGTAAATTAATCATTTACGTTTAACCTTGAGAGCATCACAAAATTTATGATGTCGTTGACTCCATCGAAATATTATTAATAGAAAGCCTTTGTTTTCCAATTCTTAGTATCAATAATTATCTCATTCATTATATCGCACCTGCAGAGATTGATTGCAAAATTACTTGATTAATTTTAAATTAATAATATTATTGTCAGCATATTCATTTATTCATTCCTGTCGCCTAGACTCGATGAATTACTACTTGACTGGCACTCCACTGACTCCCTCCACTTGACTGGCACTCCACTGACTCCCTCCACTTGACTGGCACTCCACTGACTCCCTCCACTTGACTGGCATTCCAATGACTCCCTCCACTCGACTGGCACTCCACCGGTACTCCACATGACTGGCACTCCACTGACTCCCTCTTCTTAACTGACACTCCACCGGTACTCCACTTGACTGGTTTTTCCAAGCTAGGTTACACGCACGTATCAAATGCATTGCTGAGCAAAAAAATCGTCTGTGGTTCGCTACATAAAAATGCAAATTAAAAAAATAGAGAATAATTAAAAATAAGGACAGAAATGGTACACTGATACCTACACTGACACCAGACACTGTGCAGCGTCGCTGTGCCGGAAGGATACCTAGCAACAGGCGTGACACTTTAAGTTTGAAGTGTCTATTTCTTTGTTGATTTATGACATTTTAAAGGATATCACTCAATGATGTCCTTTTTGTGTGACAATGATGTCACCCATAAGCGGACGCTGAAATATTACCACGCATCTGAAACCCAATGATTATTCATTATGGTGTTTATCGCTATTAAATTCAATAAAAAATTGTATCGTATTTTACAGTTGTCCGGCCCACAATGACTGGTAGCTATGTTCAGCTTTGATTTCTGGGACGTTTTCGATATTTTATTTATGTTGAAAATATCTTTCCCAGTATTAATTGATCCCTTAATTAAGGCTTAAGTTTGGCCATTCAGTATTTGTGACAATTCAATGAATGGGTTAATGAGCCATGAAATAAATGCAGACATAATACGCTGGATAATGCCACCCCTTGAGCATAAATGCAGACATAATACGCTGGGTGATGCCACCCCTTGAACATAAATGCAGACATAATACGCTGGGTGATGCCACCCCTTGAACATAAATGCAGACATAATACGCTGGGTGATGCCATCCCTTGAACATAAATTCAGACATAATACGCTGGGTGATGCCATCCCTTGAGCATAAATGCAGATATAATACGCTGGGTGATGCCATCCCTTGAGCATAAATGCAGACATAATACGCTGGGTGATGCCACCCCATGAACATAAATGCAGACATAATACGCTGGGTGATGCTACCCCTTGAGCATAAATTCAGACATAATACGCTGGGTGATGCCACCCCTTGAACATAAATGCAGACATAATACGCTGGGTGATGCTACCCCTTGAACATAAATTCAGACATAATACGCTGGGTGATGCTACCCCTTGAACATAAATTCAGACATAATACGCTTGAACAAATAAATGCAGACATAATACCAAGGGTGTCAGGCGGTGGCCGCCGTGGGACCAGTTTTGAGAGAGAAAAATTCCAGGTCTCGTGACGTTACCATCATGAGCGTCACCACCACAAACACTGCCGTAAAAATAAAAAACTTGCACAGCTGTCATACATCAGTGCGAGGTAAGAGTTATACCATGTCCTGGAATAGGCATTTATATACCTGGTTATTGAGATAGGTATTAATATACCTGGTTACTGGGGTAGGTATTTATATACCTGGTTACAGGGGTAGGTATTTATATACGATGGAAATTTGAATTATGGTGAGCTCTATATTAAACCTGTTTCAATAGTGAACAATTCTCACGAGCTTACACCGACCACAAAAAACTGGATATTCAAATCCCCAATCATTTGATGCAGTGTAATTATCAGAACTCAATTAACATTCCCAGCAGCTTTAGGGTTTTGTCCTAAGTGCCATGCTGCTCCATGCCTGGCTGTGCATCTCTCTAGTGATCTAGTGAATCTAGTGAACCCTGATGCACGCACTAGCATCAATTCCAATTAGAGAGGTCATCTAGCGAGCGCTGCAATCAGCGCAGGGAAGTCGATCGCACAAAGCCTTCATTTCGCCTCATATCAAACACAGCGGCTTTTATCTTGATCACTCAAGTCGCCATTTATCCGGAATTGGAAGGATCGCGGATGCCGTGCGCTTCATTTACCGAGCACAGGAGGGAGAAACGATATGCACTCATATAAATTAAAGTCATATTGTCTAAATAGTGACAGAACATTTTAATCACAGCACGAACAGCGAGCGGACGTAGCTCTGATACACCTTTTTTCGTCGGGCCTTACTTGGCTGAGGATGACCCAAACAATGGCAAAAAGTGCATCAGTATTTGGACAAAGTCTCATTTATTTCAATGAGTGTAGGTATTATGCAGATCTCAGTGGAATGTAATGCCAGTGTTCGGCTGTGATGTGCACCGTCTGGTAGAGCGGCAGCGTTATATTGGCCCGCGTTGTATGGGCCTGCGTTTTTTATATATCGGCCTGGGCCCATACTTTCAAAAAAAGTTAAGAGATCGTAAGTTCATCAGCCAATCATATTGACGGCCTTTCAAGCATAATACATCAATTATGGACAAGAAAATAGAGCGTAAGTACTTACGTTCATTTAGCGAATTTTGAAAGTATGGCCCCTGTTTGACGAACAAAATGAATTAAGATTTGATAGAACGTAGACCGAGTTTATTTAGAGGGACAGAACGTAGGGTTTTATTAAAATTAGTTAATAAAATATCAACCATTGAAAAGGCGTTTAAATAGTTGCTGTATGTTAATCAATAGTGATGTTTTAAATTTGAAGGGTGTTTTCGTTTATCGTTATTATTAAAATTATTTCAATATTTTATAATGAAATCCATGAATATCAATGCAGCAAACCATAAAATTTTCCTTATTAGTATGCATAAACTTTAAACTTTGTGTTCAAGGTTCAAAATTTTCCAGGAATTCACGTTAAATATTTTTTCGAAATTTTTTTATATACAATTCTCTTTTATAAGCTTGACGTCAGCAATAAATGCTTACTAACATAAACCCGATATTTTATATTACTTATTTATTACCCTTATTGACGCTGCACTTTGGACCTAAATTAATATCAATATTCAATACCAGAATAACTGTAAAGTATTGCGATAAATTCATCAAATGACCTCCTAACTAAAAGGTGCTGTAAATAATTCTGAATTCAATTGAAGGACTGAAGTTCATCTACTGATATACTGAAATTCATCAAGTGAATGTATGAAAGGTGCTGAAATTAATTCATCGTTATGATGAGTTGACACGAAGCAAGAATCATGTGAGTCATCATTACTATTCAATACTATAGGTACCTTCATCGATCACCTTGTCAATGTAGCTGGCTTCTTAGACCTAATGTGATGAAGAAGTTTTCAATGGTCCATTAGTGGATGATGGATAGCGGAGAATAATATTGAAGTTCAATGCTTAAACCATCAATTTTAAATGCGTGAAGGCCTATAGGAATTGATTGAAATTTGCTCTATGATTGACCACACTAACTTATACAGGGTTTAATAAGAATTGAAACGCAGTGTAGTGACTCCGAAGTACAGTGTAGCATAGAAGTTCAGAGTAATTATAGCCTCAAGTTGTGGCTTGCTAAAGTTGAACTAATAATTTTCCATCGCACCAATTACATATGAATGAACGAAAAGTTTTAAATTAAACAACTTCTAAAAATTAGCCGAGCCAGGATATAAATTCTGTTTAATACTGGACTGATAAAAAATAAATACCTAAATGGGAAAACTACATTACTCCAGTAATTGTAATTTCAGGTTTACACGTTATCTTTACACTTCTACACAAGAGCATCCCTACTTAGCATGCAGACAATCTAGAGTGGCGCTCTAAAATACACAATCAGTGTTATTTTTTCTCACACAATTACTTCATTTAGCGCCGCTAGCTTTGATGTGAACCGTAATTTCAGTTTACGGATTCTCTAAACGATCGAACCTCCGACGGTCTATTTGCTGCGATGCCTATAACTAAATTAATATAGTGTCAAATGAAGCGTATATTTCAATTGCTCATTTTACTAGTTCTCGTGCACTTGTTATTAGTTCTAGTGCACATGTTATTAGTTCTAGTGCACGTGTTATTAGTTCTAGTGCACATGTTATTAGTTCTAGTGCACATGTTATTAGTTCTAGTGCACATGTTATTAGTCCATAATGATATAATCGCACTTCACCAACTTTCAGAACAAATCTCGAAATTGATTGCCCAATTTGAGACGCGTCACCCAAACCTTGACGACACTCCTATCTACTCGGCTGACTCCCCTCACTCAAAAACCCTTGTTTAATCAATCGAATTCAAAACAAACGATTTTTCCATCCTTGACGCGCCATTCTGGTTTTGCTCGGGCTCTGCAATGCGCCAGAGAGACTTCTTCAGCTCATGAAGAAACCTTAGCTCGCACGTTTGATCGCACCTCGCACTTCAATGATTATTCATTCTTTTCGTTTATATCATTCATCTGAACCATTGAAAGATTGTTTTGAGCTTCTGTGCTACGCTATTGTTCGCAAATTTGATCGAGTTGGAATAGTAATTGTAACATTCAGGTTTCTTTGAGTTGGAATTGCCGCTGAAACGTACGAGTTTTATTATAGTGTTAATTTCGCTGCAGCCTACGTTTCTTACTTTAATCACCATGCAACATACCAGGATTATCCAAGTTAGAATTACAATCACAACTTACGTGGCTGTTACGAGTTGGTATCATTTATATCAGCGATTAAAAAATTTTTCTTCAACGTGCGTTCGCATCGCTGTTCCCGGAGTTCGAAGCTCCGTTGCAACTCCTGCAGTGCGTGGGTTAGGTTGTCTTGGATCTCTCTTGCTATACATTCCCTCACGTATGAACTAATTTTTTCTGAAGTCTTCGGATGGAGTTTTTCTTTCTCGCGGCGTCGCGCTGGAGGCGGCATGTCGGGGTGGGGAAAAGCAGGGGAAGGTTGTTGTGTTGTCTGTAATCACAGACCAGAACACAGCCTAGCAGAGTCTTGGTTCACTCAGTTGAGACTTGGAGGTAACCGCAGTCGTCCAACTGTGAAGTTCCATCCTCAGTCCCTGCCTCCCCCACCTCCCTGACCGCGCACCAAGACGCGCTCAACGTGCCGACCAATCACAGCCGCTCCCGCCGCTATGCCATCACTGTTGACAACAAAGCTCTTATCTAAACTAATCTCTATAATCAACTATTGTTTTCTCTCATTGGAAACTAGAGCATCTTACTCTCTTGTGAGGTATTCACGCCTTTCATGTGCGCTATTAAAGCTGCTCTGTTGTAGAGTAATCTTAGAATAAAAGCTCTTCCATAGTAAAATAAAATTTAAAGATTGTTGATCTATTGATTAAAAATAGAGAAAGATTAATATTATTTCATTGTTACAATAATATTAAAATATCAAGTTCTATTGTAAAAATAACGTAGAAAGATTAAGGCTTCTCTATTTGTTCAAATAATATTGAAATATGGAAGATCCTCATTTGCTGAAATAATAATAAAATACTAGGTTCTGTTTTTAAAATAACATTGAGAGATTAAAGCTGCTCTATTTTCTTAAATATTATTGAAATATTCAAGATTTTATTTTGTTAAAATATTAAAATCTCGAACCCGTCCCATGTCGCGACACTAAATGGACCTGTAGTGTGAAGTTATCACGGTCAGTTCGTACGACGCTATAAGAGCCTCAGCAACAGCATCGCCTCGTATCATAACTCCGGGGCTGTGACCGTCCGAAGGCGACACTTTACACCCAACCTCATCCCCGGCACGGGGGAAAGTGCGTGAAAATCGCACGCGTGTATCCTTTTATTGTGCGCCGTTTGAGACGAGCGTCTGCACACTAAAAGAAATTAGAAAGACTTTGTTCAAATATCAATGCACTTTTCGCTCTTAGTGTGGGTCATCGAGACCAGTTTAACCCGTATAATTTGTGTTACGTCCACTCTCTACTCGTGCTGTGGGTGAAATAGTGGGTCACTATTCGGACGATATGACCTATTATTCCATATGAGTGCAGCCAACCGTCGTAAATGATCTTAAAAGAACGTTAAAAACAACATTATTTCACTGTCAAATGCGTGGTGCATGGGAAGCGACATGAAGAGCGATATCATCACGGCAGAAGAGCGTGAATGACAACAGCTCCACAAAATATATGCCTCATACATGAAATTCCAGTCTGGACTAATCAATGAAGAATTATTTCCTGTATCAGTGACTTCCGTGTGCTTCAGATGAGCTTAAATACATGGAAATTTTTATTCATTTTGGTGGCTCATCGCTCGATCGCCGCCGCTCCTTGGGAGGCATGCGTCAATGCCTCCTTTGAGCTGTCAACAATGCGCTCTTCTCGCTCGAACATAAAATCTCTGGAGCGAAACAAATCAATCAAAAAGTCTGGAACGTAAAACCATTTTGAGAAAGCAGGCAATCGCTTCACACGCGAGCGATGCAAGCAAGCACGACTGCGCGGCGCAGAGAGCCAAGCAAGCACGACTGCGCGGCGCAGAGAGTCGAGCAAGCACGACTGCGCGGCGCAGAGAGCCGAGCAAGCACGACTGCGCGGCGCAGAGAGCCGAGCAAGCACGACTGCGCGGCGCAGAGAGCCGAGCAAGCACGACTGCGCGGCGCAGAGAGCCGAGCAAGCACGACTGCGCGGCGCAGAGCCGAGCAAGCACGACTGCGCAGCGCTAAAGAGCCGAGCAAACACTGTTGCACGGTGCTGAAAAATAATTAGTAATATATAATAATTTTGAAAATTTTCATCTGTATCCTGCATCATTAAGTGAAAGAACCATAAAAATCATCAGAGTTCTGTTGCCTCAGGACAGACAAGCACGGCTGCATGACAAGCACGGCTGCATGACAGACAAGCACGGCTGCAGGACAGACAAGCACGGCTGCAGGACAGACAAGCACGGCTGCAGGACAGACAAGCACGGCTGCATGACAAGCACGGCTGCAGGCCAGACAAGCACGGCTGCATGACAAGCACGGCTGTTTGGTGATATTAAATTACAGCAAACGACAGACTTGCACGCGGTCTCTGGCACCTGCATCGATTTTGCGTCGTCGGTTGCATGCGAACAAGTAATCCGATTACGGGAGAATTTTTTGCTCGAAAGGTCGATACGCAGGGAACAATTTCATGATGATGTTATGTGATCAACGAAGAAGTTGATGTATTTACGACTATGTTGATTTTTTTTACGACGATGTTTATGGATATAACGATGAGTTTGATGTTTTTCGAGATGATGCTAATGCATTTGCTATTGATGTCCATAAATTGAACGCCGTAGTCAATGATTTCACGCAAATACCTTGAAATTGATTACCTATGCAGGTTGATGTAATAATTATTGCGAAACATGATTCGGCATAAAACCAATTTAATCACGTGTTTTATATTAAATGAAGCTTGTTATTACAGTTGAAACGATACTGAAGATGAATGGGAGATGATGGAAAGGCCAGTGTCGTCAGAATCGTTTTCAATGTTACCTGACCATCAGTGTTACTTGACCATCAGTGTTACTTGACCATCAGTGTTACTTGACCATCAGTGTTACCTGACCATCAGTGTTAACTGATGGTCAGTGTAATGAGTATCGTCGGCAGTGTTACCTAACCATTAGTCATACCTGACCATCAGTGTTGACTGATGGTCAGTGTGATAAGAATCGATCCTGAGACATCATGCAGAGTCCATCTAACCATGGCTACGGAGCTACTAGAACAATCGCCAGATATCGGCCAAACAATTGCTATAGCTCGGTACAGTGCAACCGTTAGCTTCTTGGCAATGGTAGAAGATTTAGTTAATTTCATAAATTTCGTGAGTGTAACTTCCACCATCGTTATCCCTAAAAATTTTATAAAAAAATGTTAAATTATTTGTCAGAATTTCATTTTACAAAAAGGCGTACTCACTCATGAGTGTGAAAATGCTTTGAAAAGAAAAAAATTTCTTATCGATCTCTTAGCCATAGATTGCTATTCTAGATCGCTGAGCTAACTAGCAAAACTAGATCGCTAAAGGAAGGCCTTTATGTTAGACCTCGATGTTAGATCGCTAAGCTAGATCGCTATGCCAGATCTCGATGCTAGATTTTTATGCTAGATGCCTATTCTATATCGCTATTCTAGATTATTAAGGTAGATCACTACCGTGTCTTTGACCTACGATGTCCTGCAGGATGTGATGCTGTGGCGTTGCTCTGTATTTCTGCTGTATTATTTCACGCTATAATTACAAGACCGAGGTTCTGTTGTCATGGTTTCTCCTCAAGCGAAGGATAGTTTTTTTTTGCTAGTTGCCGGCAGAAATATTTTCCTCCTGTAAAATTACGTTGATAAACGTAAGCTATAAGTTGATTATGATAAAAACGTCAAATCAACGTTATTTTAACGTCAAATACCTGGTAAGTTGAGTTACCAGTTTCTATGTATTACATTAGCCAAACTAGATTAATGGTATTTCGATATTTTTATTAATGTTGTGGTTGTAAATATTGGAACATGTTTCCTTGATCATTGCATCAATTAATCTAGTATAGAATATCTATTACATATAAATGTAATTACATTTATCTTTTACATTCAATTTTGTTAAAGCGGTGAAGTTTCAACAAATTTTGCACAAGTTTTACGAAATTTCAACTAATTGTCGTATGAGTTACAAGTTGCTAGAAATGCTACTCATCCCAAGATTTAAGCCTCAAATAAGTATATAAGTAATAAAATACTAACAATCAAGTTACTAAATATCGAAATTACTAATTCGAAAATCTGGTTAAACCAATTTATTTACGCAAGTAGTATCTAGATTCGCCGTGAATAATATCAAAAACAACAACTAATGAATATTGAAATATTGACGAAACAAAAATTTTATAATAAAACTACGAATAATCGCTCTTAAAAATCTCAATACTTGGCGACTATTTACTCCAGATAATTAGATTTACTATAAATTTTAAAATTATGCAGAGAACAACTGCTAATGCGTTAATTTATTCTCTTCAACAAGAAGCCTTGCCTATAAACGGATGCATTGCGGAGCTGACTTTCAGGGAAACTTTTTTACCCCATCACAAACCAAGAAAAAAAATGCTTATTCTGCAAGAAACTATAAGATTTTTTTAGCTTTTCCTAAAAATAACGTTTCTTGAGAGTGTCTAGAAGAACGCGGGATCATCTTTCGTCCATGTCGTGCGTGTAAATTCCCCCGACCAGAAGAACATTTGAATTCCTTTCATCGCCGCGCCGACATTTTGCCGCGCGCTTTTCTTTCCCTTCGCGTCTTGCTAGCCAAGCTCCTCAGCCATGCGGTCTCAGGCACTCAAACAAATAAATGGGTCAAATTGTCCAATAAGTAACATACTTTCCTTTCCAACAGCACGAGCAGAGAACGGGCATGACCTTTTGTCTCGAGCCAAAATGGGTCAGGATGACCCACGCAATGACTAAGAGTGGGTCATAGTTACAGTCATTTCAGTGAGTGCAGGGTTCGTCAACCAAGCAACCTTCTGGTGCAGTCAACGGCCTCGTCCCCTTGGCGGGCTTCCCAAGGAGCCGCCGCCACCGTGGCGGCAACACCAGCTGCCTGGTGTAGGGCAGCGGCGTGCTACACCACCCGACCTCCTACACCACCTGGTCTCCTACACCACCTGGCCTCATACACCACCTGGCCTCCTACACCATCTAGCCTCCTATACCACCTGACCTACACTACCTGGCCTCCTACACCACCTGGCCTCCTACACCACCTGGCCTCCTACACCACCTGGCCTCCTACACCACCTGGCCCCCACACCACCTGGCGCAAGGTCCTGGTGTACGTGGCAGCGACAGCTAGTCGCACTTCATGCGTGCATTGAAAACTCGTTCTAAGCTTAAGCTTTATTTAGCACCGTGGACTGTAGTGAGCCTAGGATATTCGCTTGCATTTACTATGCAAGAGGAAACTAACCGCCTAAAATAGCAACTCTTTATCAAGAAAATTGGTCGCACTGATAGTGCTGATCAGTTATCTCTGGTGGTTCTCACCGCTCATATATACCGCCATTCTCACTTATAAGCACGTAATATATTCATTAACGACAGTACCTATGCAAAGATCACAGTTCATTAATGATTTGGACGCATAGAGACAGCGAGCAGCTCTCTGTCGCCGTGGCAACAGCAGCTGTGTTGTTGTGACGCATATTGCACGCTCTCCTCCTCTGGCTCCAGCAGAGGCCACGTGACAGATAGACAGCTCGAGTATCGCTGTAACCATCAGCAGAAGCTTAAAAACAACTTCTCTGCAGACATATTGTTAATACTATTAAAAATGCCAGGTAAGGGCAAGAATAACTGGTTGGTAAGGACAACAAGGGCTCAAAATATTTATAAAAAAACTTTTCCTTTGTTTTTCCAAGGATTTAAATGCAACTGGAAAGTTATAGTAGCAGGAAAGTTCTCGCCAGCAGGTTTCGAGGTTCTTGATCGTTGGAGAAGACGTTAAAGTAGGAGTTACACATCGTCCACGCAAGCGGACGTACGGACTACGGCGGGATGGATCGACACTCGCAAGGTTCAAGGTCTCCTCAGGACAAGTTTTGGCGCGAAAGATCGTTCGTGCAAGAAGCGCGGGAACGATTCTAGGCAAGACATAACCTCCAACCATCTTACTACTATCAATTGCCGCCGTGCGTTGACTCGTGCGGAAATATACAGGTTGTCGTATGTTGTCAAATAGAGAGCTAAGAGAGGGTAGGTGATGGTAGTTTATTGTCAGTTAGGCTATTCGCACGGTGACTGTAAGAGACGAAGTAAATAGAAGGCACAGAGTGGGAAGCCAAGGACGAGAAAATGCGTTTCTTTCTCGCAACGAATGAAGTTTAAATTAGCGAATACAATAACACTTTGTAGAAGTTTATGCACAATCGATATTTTATTGAGCTCATAAGAATCAAAACTTCGTTACACTTATTGTGGCCGGCGAATAATCCATCAATTATTCTGACATGCACCTTTCCCCGAAACAAGAAAACATTCTCAAATAATCCACTAAATTTAATTCTGAAGAATTCAATTGTTACTGTTTCGTTTTTTTGCGGTAAATGAGGTTCGGAAAACAATCGTAGTCTATCATTGTAGTCTTCCATTTGAGTTCGGTCGGTTAGATGCAAGTAACAGCAGTCCATTTCCTCCCCAGCCGCCCCATCCCCAATAGGTTAGTTCTCGTTAGTGCCGAACTCGAGCAGCATACCAATGGAGGCCGCCGACGCGCTTGAAAAAAAGACTGATTTGGTGAGAACGCTCTTGCCGAGACTGTAAGGTCCAGACTTGGAATTTAGAGACTCAGGAAAAGAGTTCTTCTTTTTTCATTGGAACGTGCATTAAAGGGACTGAAAATCTAGATTTTTTCTTCTATCAATTTCGAGGTACATATTGGAAAAAGAATACATTTTAAGGGGTAATAATGAGCCTGAAAATGAAGGTAATTTGCTTCTATTAACTTCGAGGTGCATTTTGGAATGAGAAAAAGAGTACATTTTAAGGGGTAATAAGGAGCCTGAAAATTATTCGTTTCTATTAATTTCGTAGTACAGCTTGTAAAAAAGTTCATTTTAAGCCGTAATAAAGAACCTAAAAATGGAGGTAATTTGTTTATATTTATCCTGAGGTACATCCCGGAAAAAGAGTTAATTTTAAGCTTTAATGAAGAGCCTGAAAATGTAAGCTATTTTATATTAATTTTGAGACGCATTTCTGAAATAGAGTTTGTTTATTTGTTTGAACTCGTGTTGTAGAGACTAGTAATGGGAATTATTTTATTCTCTGGATCTGAAAATATGGTATAGTTAGTTTCTACAGTTCTTCATTTTTATATCGCTAGTTTTTCTTTTGTTTATTTTAGTAAGAGATTTACTAGTCGAAGGATTTTTTATATCCCTTCTGTGATTGGTGGCTTTAGGTGAAAAATCATGAATTATTTGCTGACTGGTTTACGACATTAGTTTTCTCGATGAAAGATATGCAAGAAAAACCTATTCATCAATGCAAATATATTTTTAGTTTAGATTTTATAATATATGAAAATTAGTGCAAAATTGAATTACGTTTAAGGACCAGCATTTTAAAACAGTTGAGGCATCATTCATTTAACTGAATTTTGGCCAAATTGATCCTCACGGACGCTGTCGCGCTTCAGTCCGGGACTCAAAATTAGATTTTTAAGTCGTAAAATCAAGTTATATTAAATTTGTAAATTCAAGAATAATTATTTGGGTAAGATTTAAATCGAGTATAGAATTCCAAATAATATATGAACATTATTAATGGTACATTAATACTGAATTAGTGTTAATTATGGTTAGTGGTACACTAACAACAAATTTTTTAGTGTAGGGGTTAGAGGTACACTAATAAGAAATTATTTAGTGTAGTGGTTAGAAGTACACTAATACCAAGTTATGGATTTATTATAATTATTTAAAATTAGTATAATTATTTCGTATTTTGGTTGGTGGCACACAATCACCGAATAAAATGGAAACATTTATCGAATTTACTTCATTTTTCTGGAAAATTTCTACTGATGTCCACGCGCTGTGCGTGTTGTTACACGCTATAAAGAAGCCCAAGGGCCATGCTTTCAAAACTCGCTAAGTGAACGTAAGTACTAAAACTCTATTTTCTTGTCTATGATTGGTGGATTTTGCTCGAAAGGCCGTCAATGATTGGCTGATGAACTTACGATCTCTTAACTTCTTTGAAAGTATAGGCCCTGGAGAGGAAAAGCCGGTACTCATCTTCCTCATATTTCGGTTAGATTTAAATTAGTGACACGAATACTAACTAACATGAAAAAACATTCACTAAATTAGTATTATGTTTTACTCAAAATTACACTCTAATGAGTGAAAGGGAAGCAGGAAGAAGCCTTGCAGGTAACAAGAAAAGATCATCCGCTGTAACTCTTGGCTATGATGACGTCACGCCAACCTACCCAACTAATCCCATTATGTTCGCGAGAAAATCTTGGCTTTTCCTTGACATGACTTCGTTAATTGGCGTCTGCGTGTGAATTAATGAGCTTATAATGTGATTTAATGAGCTAATAATGGGAATTAATGAGCTTATTATTATTTTCTGACATGTGGGCCGCGAAGTCTTTATTTGTTAGTCTAATTATTCTTGATTTGATGCTCACTGCGCTGCTAAATTCTATTTGTCTATTTATTATTCTTCGACACGTGGCGGCAAGAGTTACTTTGAGTCCAATGTAATAATTTTAATAATGAATAAAACCCGTATTGATGTTTGAACAAACAAATATTGGTGAACAAGGTAGACAGGAAAATTAGTTAATTTTTACATTATTATCACCGTATTTTTTTTTAATTTGTAAATTATTTGCGGTTCTATAAATTCAGAATCAATTTTAAACTTCCAGTGACTCACAAAAATGGAGGATATTCTATATATCAAATAATGATATACTATAAATGTGATATACCATATATCAAATAATGAAATGGTACTATAGATGTGATATACATCAAATAATGATATACTATAAATTTGATATACCATATATCAAATAATGATTTACTATAGATGTGATATAAATCAAATAATGATTTTCTATATATGACTGCTCCAGCCTGACAACTAAGGTTGGCTTCAGCAGGAATTACTAATCAGCTTCCCAATACTAAAACGGCCTTCAATTATTCTCTGAAAATTGAAAAAACCTTCATTCCGATGGCACGAGGCCGTATACAATTCAAATCCGCTTCATTACACACTGCAGCCTAAGTGCATGCAGCGGCCTAAGTCGCTCACAAGCCATAAGCACACGTATAGCGGCCTAAACACACGTTGCAGCCTAAGCATACGTAGCGGCCTAGGCACACTGAGTATAACATGTAATTCTATTTGATAGTGCGGCCCGTGTTGATAAGAAAACACAATGACGATATCGAATACCCAAAACAATGAAAAACAATGACTGCGAATGTCCGGTAAATTGGTGACACGCAGTTATAACATTTGTTTGGTCTTGCATCTCTCTGCCCGTTACGGACGAACTCTCGTCTATCCTTCCAGGACTATAGAACATCCTATATAATTCCGGAACTGTCATCTATCCTTACAGAACTATAGAACATCCTATAAAATTCCGGAACTGTCATCTATCCTTGCAGGATTATAAACATTCTGTATGGTTCCAGAATGATCATCTATCCTTGCAGGACTATAGAACATCCTATATAATTCCGGAACCGCAATCTATCCTTGCAGGACTATAAAAATCCTCTATATGGTTCCGTAACTCTCATACATTCCCTAAAACGGTGGATATTAGCTTTAAATCTCAAAAATTATCTCTCGATATTTTGTCACTTACAGCACTTAGAATTAAATATCGCTACCGCTGACATCCGCGTTCAGAACTATATTCCGTTACCGTTTACGTCTCAGAACTATATTCCGTTACCGTTTACGTCCGCGTTCAGAACTATATTCCGTTACCGTTTACGTCCGCGTTCAGAACTATATTCCGTTACCGTTTACGTCCGCGTTCAGAACCATATTCCGTTACCGTTTACGTCCGCGTTCAGAACTATATTCTGTTACCGTTTACGTCCGCGTTCAGAACTATATTCCGTTATCGTTTACGTCCGCGTTCAGAACTATATTCCGTTACCGTTTACGTCCGCGTTCACAACCATATTCCGTTACCGTTTACGTCCGCGTTCAGAACTATATTCCGTTACTGTTTACGTCCGCGTTCAGAACTATATTCCGTTACCGTTTACGTCCGCGTTTGGGATGACACGGTGACGTTATCAGCAAGCTTATCTCTGTTACCTGATGCAGGCACTGGATGAGAGGCGTCGCGCGTCACGCTGCTGCTTAAGCGAGTCATGCTCGCTTCATAACACTTAAGTCTTGTTATCAGTTCAGCGTGTCGCAGCTATACGTACAAATCCGTATGAATTATTCAAATTTGTGTATTAATATATAAGATAATTTAGCTAATGAAAATTTAAATGATATTGCAGAAAATTTAGCTATTGAAAATTTAAATGGTATCGCAGAAAATTTAGTTATTGAAAATTTAAATAGCTTATAATTTATTTATTTTTTCGTTTTTTTCGATGAAGCCTTTTTGAGAAAAATTCAGCTTTGAAAAAATGAAAACTATGTGTAAAATATTAGTTTTTTTTGCGGTGTTTTGTCAGAGATAAGAGGAGGTGTTAGAAAAAAAACGAAATTAATTCCAACTTTTAATTATTTTATCGGTACTTTTTTATTATTTTTTATCATTAGTCGTTTAACTACGACATGTGGTAATAAAATTCATAATATTCAATAATTTTTCATAACATCAATAAAGTTAATACTTGCCAATAATTTCAGGTACACAAATAAATTAAAATAAGATAACTAGTATCAATATCATCAATAATCTTCACCTACATTTATAATCTTCAAAAACACAAATAAATTTAAATAAAACATTCAATATTAATAACAAAATAATATTCACTAAGGTGGACACACCGAATAAGGCCGCGGCTTACTTCAAACATTTATTTATTCACTATCTCCTCAGCCCAATAGATAACACTTTGTTATTGCTTCAATTGCCATTTGAACGCACGTACAACAACAACAACATAACCGTTACAACAAAGGCCCATTGTGGATAATCTCGGTCATTCAGTTGCACTGGTTATAACAAGATTATATGCAATGTAATACTTCAAGTGTGATTGTCATTGTGTTAATTGAATATATCTCTTTTGCAGTGGAAACGTAAAAGAAAGATACGAGGAATGTTTATTACTTTGGCAGTGGAAACATTTTGCAGTGGAAATTTAAGTGAGTTAAGTTTTGTGAGTTTTAACTCATTGCGGAAAATTTGAAATTTCGAAAAAAAATTGGCTCAAATTATTCTAAGCAATGCTCAACTTCCTTACACTGCATTCATTTTACAAAACGTAATCGTAAATAGTTGCACTAAAAATAAATTTGATGAAAGGAGAGTTCTTTGGAAATACTTAACTTATCACTGGGCGTTTATTTAACTCAGAAATTTAGTGAGTGCTTGATTAATCGAATTTATTGGACCCCGATTAATAAAATGTCGATGTCACATGACGGCTTTCCGAATGGCACTAACATGTCATGCATGAAATGTTCAAGTTAANATCTCTTCGAAAAGAACGTGAGAACTGTAAAATAATATAATTTATAAATATCAACAGGTTTATAATACTTGTACGTTTAAAGTTCTACATAAAACGAAGTTCGTAGCTTAGACAATTGCAGTTTGCGTTTATGTTGGAGATAAAAAGAAAAAAACTAATTTTGAAAATCATTCATGGGGACAAAGCGGCATAATGAAAAATGTTCCCTGAAAAATATAGTGATATTAAACATATATTTTGTATCTCTGATGGCTGCAGCGATGGTTCTGTCCTATATTCTTTTGCAATATATCTTTTTACATAAACAGGATAATTAAATCACGTGAAAAATATACGTTTTCCAAGCAACTGTGCGAGTGATTTATTGAACAACTCACTGCACCTGCAATTCACTGGCATCGAATAAAGTTATTCTAATAAAGTTATTCTAGTCGAAAGACTATTTATTCACATACGATTTATTAACGACATGCTGCACCAGTTGGGTATTAAAATTAAGTAGCTTAATATTAGTGGATAAGAGTTTATTATATGATTAAACTTGATATTTTCTCAACACGAGAAATTAACAATCGACTCGCCTGTATTGTTATAATATTATGCTTATAAAAATTATTATTGATCGCATGCTTTGCTTATTGGAAAATAAACAATGAGATGTATACTGAAATTCTTCCAGGATATCAACTTCTTTCATTTGCGAGCTAAAGATTCAGGCAAAAAGATTCAGATGAAAAGATTCAGATGAAAAGATTCACATGGAAAGATTCAAATGAGAAGATTCACATTCATATGAAATTCTGGTCGTCATTCAGCTGAAGACCAGCTAAATATCGTCATCTGAAGACCAGCTAGAGACCATCAGCTGAAGACCAGCTAAAATTAATTAGCTGAAGACCAGCTAAATATCGTCATCTGAAGACCAGCTGAAGACCAACTGAAGACCAACTGAAGACCATCAGCTGAAGACCACCTAAAATTAATCATCTAGAGTTAGTCTGTCTGTGATTATCAACGCTACGAAGCCTCTGGGATCTGTCTAGTCATGCCGAAGAGTGCGCGCTCTACGAAACAATGGTGAGTGTTGCCAGCCATTGTTCTATTTATAGCTGATAATACGTTGCGTGTCATGTATACGTCTGATAATACGTTGCGTGTCATGTATACGTCTGATGATACATTGCGTGTCATGTATACGTCAGATGATACGTTGCGTGTCATGTATACGTCTGAAGAGGCATTGAGTGTTTTGCATTTCGAGTTATGTGGACTAATTCCCCTATTTACGTATAAAAAACTTGATTATGTCCATCAAAGTCCTATTTTTTTCGTCAAAGTCCCTACTTGCGTGTTTTAAAGTGCATAAGTACTTTTTTTAAAGCTCTTACTTGCATCTTTTAAAGTACATACTTGCGTTTTTCCAAGTTCCTACTTACGTCTTTTGAAGTACATACTTGCATCTTTTAAACTACCCACTCACGTCTTTCCAAGTCCCTACATACGTCTGTCGAAGTCCCTATTTTGCTTTAAGTCTTTGTCAAAGTCATTTAAAATTGGTCATTTAAAATCGAATGAATCAATGATCGTAAATTTGATTTTAAATCATGAGAATCGCGAAAAATTCAAGGATTAGCCTTTAAAGTCAACATATATTCATGTTATTATATATATTTAATGAGTTAAAATGTAATTACACAACCGCAGCTGTGCATTGACGTCAATGCCACAGATGTACAGCAGATGTAACACGATTTGCACAGGTGGAATCATTCAGAAATTATTCAATGGTTTATTATTCATGATCGTGAATTGCAAATCCTCATGCCTCTGGCTGGGCTCATGTATGAATAGATTTTATTCATGCTGGTCTCAAAAAAAAAAATAACGTGCATATATGAATTAATTTTATAAGAATGGTCTCGTTTAAATATATGGTTATGTATACTATATTTTATAAGAATAGTCTCATAGAAAATATTATAGTTCATGTACATTATATTTCATGTGATTGGTCGTATTTAAACTACCACGGCATTTTAATATAAAGTCCCAGCATTTTTAGTACCCTGTTATTAACGTAAATAATTAAGCTTGTGTATTCTAAATAATTAAGGACATGTTCGGGACCTTATTTTATTGTGAATACAATACTTCTATCTTGCTATCTTTTCAAAAATATGGAGAAAATATTTTGTGTCTTTTAAGGTAAGTTTATATTTACTAAATGCAAGATCAGAATGTGTATTGTCGACACATTCCACTCCTCCAATCCTTTCCTAATTTCTGTTATAAAAATAGAGGGAATATTTTTTAATATTTTTGAATGACCAATTACTCGACAGCCTTGTAAGTACAAACATGTTGCCATTTCAGGTAGTAATAATATTATGATGAATGAATCATTATTTTTTATCGGGAATTAAGCGGCTGCAAGTTGATCAAATTAGAGGTAAAATGAATATATTTTATGTTGAATAGATATAAATAAATATTTAATCTAAACCATCATATAATTTGATGTTCCAGTTATTAATGACCCTTTAATTTAAGTTATTTAAAACATATTTATAATGTAATTATTAATTAAATAATAGTAATGATGCTATACTAATTTATTAGGAGATATATATAATATCTCTATTTTATAAAAGGGATATTATTAAAAAATTTCATAATGTACTCTATACAAATAATAGATATATAGTATAAATTATACACATTATATAATAAATTAATCTCCACGTATGCACATTGAAAGGAGATAAATCGGTGCCGACGATAAGGCGCCGATAATTTGATACCGCGATAAATGCGACCAATGAGCTGCGAGCTCAGCAGCAGCTGTTATCGCTGCTGACCAATCAGCGGCGCCCACACCACGCAGCTGCGGCAGCTGTTTCCTCTGCGGCTCTCGTGACGCGTCACAGGCCATTGTGACACGTTTGTGATATGTTTGTTACATGTTTGTGACATGTTTTTGTGGCACGTTTGTGTTACATGTTTGTGACATGTTTGTGACATGTTTGTGTGACATGTTTGTGACATGTTTGTGTTACATGTTTGTGACATGTTTGTGTTACATGTTTGTGACATGTTTGTGACATGTTTGTGACATGTTTGTGACATGTTTGTGTGACACGTTAATGACATTTTTGTGTTACATGTTTGTGACATGTTTGTGTTACATGTTTGTGTGACGCGTGTTTGTGACATGTTTGTGTGACACGTTTGTGACATGTTTGTGTGACATGTTTGTGTGGCACGTTGTGTGACGCGTGTTTGTGACATGTTAGTGTGACGCGTGTTTGTGACATGTTTGTGTGACGCGTTTGTGGCACGTTTATGTTACATGTTTGTGTGACGCGTTTGTGTGACACGTTTATGTTACATGTTTGTGTGACGCGTTTGTGTGACACGTTTATGTTACATGTTTGTGTGACGCGTTTGTGTGACGCGTTTGTGTGACGCGTTTGTGTGACGCGTTTGTGTGACATGTTTGTGTGGCAAGTTTGTGTGGCAAGTTTGTGTGGCAAGTTTGTGTGACATGTGTTTGTGACATGTTTGTGTGACATGTTTGTGTTACACGCGTTTGTGTTACATTGTGTGACACGTTTGTGACATGTTTGTGTGGCACGTTTGTGGCACGTTTGTGTGGCAAGTTTGTGTGGCATGTTTGTGTGACGCGTTTGTGTGACACGTTTGTGAGACACGTTTGTGTGACACGTTTGTGTGACACGTTTGTGAGACACGTTTGTGTGGCACGTTTGTGTGACACGTTTGTGTGACACGTTTGTGTCACGTTTGTGTGACGCGTTTGTGTGACACGTTTGTGTGACGCGTTTGTGTGACACGTTTGCGTGACACGTTTGTGTGACACGTTTGTGTTTACGCATTAATTATTGGATAATAATTTAATTGAAATATCCATCTAAAAATGAACTGAAGCTCAGGTAACTGGTTTATTAATAAGTTAATTATTGAATGGAGTGAACAAAACTCTCAGCGCTTACTTAACAAAGCAATAATAATAGTATCGTATTAATAAGATATTATTATCTATTTTAATATCTCTTTAATATCTCAATAATGTTCCAGTTCAATATATGTTGTCAATACAATTAACGTTGACGTTGCATTCAACTGTCTTAATTGATTGTCAACTATAGCACTTTCTATATATAAGGATTTTGTAGGATTATGGTAATTAATTCGGAATATTTATTAGTAACGAAGCGCTTAAATTCATGAATATGAACTTGTGATGTTATATATATGCTGAATGCTCAATTTTTGAACAATTAAAGTTCCATTTTCCATTTGAATGATGAATTAAACATCGGAAAAATTATCGTCAGCAACCATCCCTATGGGTTGTTTGAATGTCATTTCATAGGATAAGTTAAAATCAACTAAATTCGATTTGAAATCAACCCTCATGTGTACTCCGCAGATCATTTAGGGTAAAATTTATTCTCCGCAGATCATTTAGGGTAGAATTTATGCGCTTGTAAGACCATTCGGTCTTCAGTGAAGCCCTCAACTATAGAATTTATTGGTGCACATGGCACTGAAAATTGCAAGGCTATGAGCGAAGTGTAGAAGTTACTGTACAGACGCTAGCAGACTGCAGACTAGGGTCTCCTATCTCTGCAGAACTGCAGACAAATGTCTCCTATCTCTGCAGAACTGCAGACAAGTGACTCTTATCTCTGCAGAACTGCAGACAAGGGTCTCCTATCTCTGCAAAACTGCAGACAAATGTCTCCTATCTCTGGAGAACTGCAGACAAATGTCTCCTATCTCTGCAGAACTGCAGACAAGTGTCTCCTATCTCTGCAGAACTGCAGACAAGAGTCTCCTATCTCTGCAGAACTGCAGACAAGAGTCTCCTATCTCTGCAGAACTGCAGACTAGGGTCTCCTATCTCTGCAGAACTGCAGACAAGGGTCTCCTATCTCTGCAGAACTGCAGACAAGTGACTCTTATCTCTGCAGAACTGCAGACAAGTGTCTCCTATCTCTGCAGAACTGCAGACAAATGTCTCCTATCTCTGCAGAACTGCAGACTAGGGTCTCCTATCTCTGCAGAACTGCAGATAAGTGTCTCCTATCTCTGCAGAACTGCAGACTAGGGTCTCCTATCTTATTCCCCGCGTCGTAGTTGCAAGTCTGGCCGCTGCACTACAAATGTCGCTGTGGTCGCAGTCAAAGAGGAAGCTTTGCATTAGAGTTGTTAAACATCAGGACTGATGTGGAACTCCGAGGTCGCTATGACATGTGCGAGTCATTCAAACTGTTGAAGATTGCGGTATATCTAATGTGCCATGTAATATTTAAATAACGTTGAAATCACGTTAAATGAACGGCATTTTAACGTTATATCCCGACAGGCATCTTACGTGGAAAAACGTTAAACGTTGAAATAAAGTTTAAATAACGCCCCAGGCATTTAACGTTGAAAGAACGTTGAAATGGCTTTAAATCACCGTTATTTGAACGTTATATGCCACCAGGCGTCTAACATTTAACGCTTAAATGACGTTAAATCGACGTTATTTCAGCGCTATATCTGGCCAGGCATCTCACGTTAAAATAAAGTATATTAAACGATGTTTCAACGAAAGCAGCTTGTAATCAACGTTGTTTCCATGTAATTTGCTATAGTAGGGGATGTATATATCTTCATGGAATAGCGAACGAAATAAGATCTTACGTTATCTTAACCGATTCGTAGATTCGAAGTGTGCGGCTAGCTGTAAAATTCTGCGATGACCCGAATTGGTGACAGTCCAAACATGGCCTTATTTTCAACGCGGACTCAATTATATTGGTAAAGTTTATTATTATTCCATAATAAAATACTATATTATCTTTTCAAGTGTGGATTCACATCTATTACATAGCAAGCAGAAAGCGTTGAATAAATTTAGTTACCAGTATTTTAACTTTTTTTTAACTGTAGCAATCATAAAATTGTATAACTCTCAAGGAATATAAATTTTATCAGAATATTTGAAGCAATTAATACATTCACGTAAAAAAATATTTGACCGCAATGACAAAATAGTTCATACAGATACCCAAATTTCGAATATTCAACTCAAATAGAATTTTTTAGCATCAGATTTTTAAGAAGAATTAGTGAAGTTAGTATATTTTAGTATAGTTTTGAGACAGTGGGAATATTTTATTATTGACAGACACAATCTCAGACGGATATTTGCAGACAGACGGCAGACAGGGAGAGCTGCGTGCCAGACAGAAGAACCCAGAAGTGACGGGGGCGAATGAACCAAAGTTGGAGCGTCTGCTTGTCATTTGGGCCAAGGCTGTGCACACTGTGAGCTGTGTACACAGTAGCGTGCACTGTGTGATGAGTGCACACTGTGCAATGTGTGCACTGCAGTGTGCACTGTGTGATGTGTGCACACTGTGCAATGTGTGCACTGCAGTGTGCACTGTGTATGTGTAATGTGTGCATACTGTACACACTGTGCAATGAGTGCATTGCAGTGTACACTGTGTGATGAGTGCACACTGTGTAATGTGTGCACTGCAGCCTCCAAAACGCTACTCGATATGTAATTTTTTTTGTACCATAGCAAACAAGTAAACTATTTTTAACTACTATCATAAGAAACATGAATTGATGGAAATTATTATTAATCTAATAAGATCACTTCTGAAACAAATTTCGGAGTACTATATTATCTGAGGTAATGAATGAGGAGTGACGCTCGTTTTGTACAATGTTAAATTGAACTAATACATGGGCAACAAGGGTGATGAAAAACACTGCACAGCACAAACTGTACATCACACTAACCTGAGTTGGAAGTTATACATCATACGCATTGCAAATTACTTAATGACATTTAATGCAAACTGTACGCTTTAAATCACACTTAACGTAATTACGCTTACGCTTTGCACCACACGCAACACCACACCACATCACAATATACCACCACACCATACCACCACACCATACCATCACACCATACCACCACACCACACCACCACACCACAACACCACTATCGCCATTTCCAACTTATGTCGCGTTGATGGCCGAGGATCTCAGCCACAACTTCGCAAGAACTTCAACTCGAACTTAGGCGCACAAATTAAAAAGCCCGCGATAACGAAGACTCTCCGTAATTAACAAAGCGCTTCTCGGGACCTCGTCGAGACATCGGCGAAATGAAGCAATGTTTGGCTGCCATCTTTTCCTTCGATGCTCAAAAGCGAGCCAATTTGTAGCGTTGGAAGACTTGCTGTCGTGCCAATCAGTTGGACAACTTGCTGAGCAGTTGTGATCAGTTGGTCAATTTGACGATTTGTTTCGAGCATTGGCCAAGCAGTTCGATCAGTTCGTAAATTTTGGTAGAGGAAATTTTTGATCAGTTTGCCAACGTGTTGAGCAGTTTTGATTAGTTAGTCCATTTGATGATTTCTTTGGTTAGTTGGCAAATTTCATGAGCCGTTTCGATCAGCAAGCAAATTTGTCGAATATTTCTGTTGAATTTCACAACCTGTTGAGTTGTTTCATTTACTTGGCCGTTTTTGTAAACATTCTTGATCAGTTGACCAATTGAAACAGTTTTTAAAGTTCAGCAATTTTATTAATATATCTAATAAATTGCCTAATTCCATAAACAATTTCGATCAGTTGACCAATTTGTATAGTGATGATTATTTAGCTAAATTGTTAATTAGTTTTTTCTTTCAGCTGGCAAATTTGACAATTATTTCAGGCCATGTCAGTAGCGCTTTTCAAAGCGCTTGATTAATCAATTTGAACGGGTGAAAAAACTAAAAACGACTTAAGAAATTATTTTACAAAGTATTTTATTCCATATATCACACAGTTAAGAGCATTTCTCCACAATTTCCAAGGATAAATGGTTTCACTTAAAGCAATTCTCAAGCACGCGCTGCCGCTGTGCCTTCTGCGCATATCACATGACTTGCCTGGTATTATTTTTCAGCGGGGCTCAAAAGATTTTTTGAATTCCAGCTCCGGTCTCGTGACGCCTTTATAAGGAGACCGAATTTTTAAACTCATTTGAATGTCGTTAATTTTTCGAGGCCACGGAGGCAGGATTGCGAAAGTGTGAACTGTAATTTGAGTGACAAATGGAACAGGCCGATTTTTTTGGGGGGACTCCAAAGTGAAATAAGTTAGAGTTTTTTGGCGGCTGTTCTTAGAAAAAATTCAGTGCGTGCGATTCTATGTCGCATATTAAAATTCTGACGTTGTGTGATACGTGACTTGAGGCCTCAACCCTCACGAGGGTGTGAAGGAAAAATTCTAGTATCTTTAATAGGAAATAAATTGAAGAGAATGAATAATGAAAACCCGGGGCAAAAATTCAACGAGCCCAGGAAAACGGATGAAAGACGGATGAATATCATTGTCAATATTATTATTATTAGTTTTCATCATTATTTATGAAATATTAAATTGCCATATCATTATTTTCCATTTTTCACACAACATTCAAGTCTCTGTTCTAAATGACACTAACTAAATCTAACTGAAAGCCTTGTAACTCTTTTTTTAAATCAAATTCTTTCTGTTCGTGAATTATTTCTATTGCAAAATTATTATAAGAATATTGCAAACTCATTAAAACTGTTGCAGCACCGCACCATCGAAATTCACGGTCATTCATCACGCATCATTCATGGGGTGAATGGGGTGAAAATAAAAGCGTTAAATAAAAATAAAAGAGGGCGAGTAAAACAATAATTTTCAGAGATTTAACTCGCGGGCAGAATTTTCTCGTCTGGATATGGCAGCAGTTAGGCTATTGATTTAAGTTTTCACTAGTCTCTTCTGGTTTCATGATGTTGGATGAGCAAATGACTTTAGCGCTAGACGATTCAAATATACAGAATACAAACATTTTTATTGTTGAAACATATATCAGAATCATTCTTTAATATTTATAAATATATGTTTAAATTATATTATATTTTTATCTTAACATTTTATTATTGTTTATTTTATATCAGTTACATAACTTAATTACTAATTTATTAAATCCAAGTCTAAAATTCATCAATTTTGAAACAAGATAATTCGACGGCTGTTTTTACCCTTTTAACATCAAGATTCCACATTAACTCCCATCATTTTATTAACCTAAACAAAAATGCACTGAATCCGCTTTGAACATCAGAGCGCATTATATAGCCATGACATTGCTATCCATTATTTCACAAGTTACCGGAGCATGGGCTGCTCAACATCCAACGGATCAACGTCCCATTACCTCGAATAATCCATTACCCATTACATCACATATATGTGCTTTTTCGAAGGGAGTCCCCCAGACATGTGCAATAAACCCGGGGGATTTTTTTTCAGTAAACCCGGGGGATTTTTTTTAGGGGATGGAGGACTAACCCTATTTTATGGCTGCCTCACAAACATTTTTCTGTGACGGAAGCACAAAAATGTAAAAAATTTGGAAATAATTAAAAACAATTTATGAAGAGTGCAGTTATCATAGAAATCTAATATGAGAATTTTTTTAATATTACTGACAGTAGATTTGAAAAAATTTTGAAATCATTAAATTAATTTTAAAAATTAATAAATAAATTGATAAAATTTTAGGCAGGAAGAAATTGCCATTTATATTAGACAGAGATCCTTAAAAAAGGAACAATAGCCTTTTTATGGAGTCCTTTAGAGTACAGCACATGAGTTTACATAACATCTTCATGAAAATTAAGTTTCATGATATTCCATTAAATTCATCGCACTTGTTATCTGCATTATTTTCAAATGTATTCAGGTGTTTCATGAGAGCACCAAAGCATCGTATATTGATAGGTCTGATATGATGCTGGAAAAAACAAACATGTTTGTACAATGAGATTAAACACACGCCTCTGCATCGCAAATCAACAAACATGTCATCGGCTACTAAGAGTCATCAACCTCATGAACGATCTATATTATCCTCAATAAACAATACGGATGCCAGCAACACCTGAACACAAGATCAAGAGTCATAAAGACAGACGCTGCCATTAATGTATTGAAGCGGCCACCTGTGGTGCGCGATACTTTCAAGTATATCGATTAGCAGAGCCTTTTGCAAACACAAGAAACCGCCACGACAAACTCGGCATGTCGACGACCTCGTGATCAGGTCGTGGAGAACTGCATTCGTGCCATCATGAACTGCATTAGTAAGATAGTGAACTGCATTCGTGCGGTGCAGAGCTGCATTTGTACCATAGAGAACTGCATTCGTGACATAGAGAATTGCATTTGTACAATGGAGAACTGCATTCGTGCTATAAAGAACTTCATTCGTGCGATGGTGAACTGCGTTTGTGCGGTGTTGAACTGCATTCGTACCAAAGAGAACTGCATTCGTGCGATATTGAGCTGCATTCGTGGTGACATCAGGCAGAGTTTTTTAACGAACAGCAGCTGTCAAGGGGTGCGTGGACTGCTGCACCGATCATTTCTTACACGTAAACTGCAGCTGCGTGTTTGTGATTGCATATCTGCGCGATTTAAATTGTGATCAATCAAAACGTGAGCGTTTGTGGCTGCATGGATATTGACCTTGTAAATTTCTTCAGGCATCTATGATCGATGAATAAAATTAATCACTGATTAAATTAATTAATGTTTGTATTATAGACTATTTAAGTAGTTGGAACTAGATTAATGATACAAATATCATTGGCAGAGATGTTTTCAGAGGAACAAATTCAACGAATCAGAACCATGTTTTTTCATTTATGAATCATGAAAAACGAGTGACCTTTAAAGTTGATTTGAAAATGTCGATGCATTGGGGAAAATGCATGAATCTTATTGTCCAAATATTGTCATACTTTCAGCACGCAGCACAGAGTCACCTTTTTTGCCGGTCCAATCATGCTTCATGATGACCCAGACAAGAACGAAAAGTACATCAGTATTTGGACTCATCACACTCATCCCTCTGAGTGTTGTAGGGGTAGGCCTAGGACACATATGCCTATGGGCCGCAGCGCTATTTGTTACCCGCCAACTTGACTGATCGTCTAAGTTTAATCGAAGCCTTGTCACCTCGACCTAAACTTTCGCAACATTCAAGAAATTTGAATTTTCTTCTCACCTTCGTCTTTCTTCGTAGGCCGAGACTCCATTTTAGGTCTAACTCGATGCATTTTTTTGTAGAAAGTAATTTTGGAACGGAGTAGGAAGAGCAAAATTTTTAAATGGTTAAAAAATTTAAATACTAAAAAATGTATTAAGTAATTCTTAGTAAGATGGTTATCCCAATTATTTTATATTGAAATAAAATATATTGACAAACCTGTTGTTTGCTCCCTGACAAAATGTGACAGAAACAGCTTAGTTACAGGGAACTTACTTCTTTTATTAGTGAATTTTACTAATACTTACTCACCTACTAACAAGTTTTGCTTGAAAAAATAAGTAATTAGTGCATTTTCAGAGGTGAGTATGCATGAGCTATGTAAAACTAACCGATTTCATTCCTGACAGTAAAGAAGAATTTATCTAATTTCATTGATCATTTCATAAAAGCCATCCAACGTGCAGGATTTTCGTTGATTGAGTTCCCTTCTTTATTTCACTTGCGCTGTCACATGTAAAATATATATAATTTTATTTTTTATATGTGCAACTTCCTATAATAATGGAAAAAGGGTCTTAAATAAACATAGCTGACTAGCTTTCTCATCTAGTAATCTGGATTATCATCGTGACATTAATTCAGCAGCCTGTGACTCCTGGACTGATTTATATTAATTAATCAATTTTTGCATACCATGAGTTTTCTCTTTTATCATACATAGTATAAATTAGTGAGTAGTGATCGGTGCTATACATACATGCGTAAACTATATGTATACATGGCAGTAAATTCTTAATCTTGCGTTGCAAATAAAAAGCGAATAAAACACCGGTAAATTTACCATGAAAATTTTGACCTAGATAGAAGAATGTTGCAATTTCCAACCTCAATAACTGCTAAAAAAGAAAAATTCTTATTCATAATAGCAAGACGTAAAATTGTGTTGGGTTCCACAACGATGAGTCATCAACCCTCGGCGCCGGACTAGCAACACCTGCAAGCCTCACAAACAACAACGTCTCTGTGTTGAATGCTGACGCAGTCACTGCGTTTCCTGCGACTGTATTGCTGCCTTTCGTTGGTTCACGATAAGAAATGATGAAGTTAATAATTCATTCATTCATGGGTAAGTGAACAATGAATACACTTTTCATTTTGTAACAACTTAGCATAAACTTTTCACTTGGTAACAGCTGCACACAAATTTTCCACTTCGTAACAACTGCACATAAATTTTCCACTTCGTAACAACTGCACATAAACTTTTCATTTGGTAACAACTGCACGTAGACTTTTCACTTCGTAACACCTTTACCTAATCTTATTTGAACCGGAATATACTAGCTCAAAAATTAGAGGCCTTGAGCTTACCGGTGCTTACAAGTAAATTTTGAAACAATGCTATGCTAATTTGATTTAAGAACAATAATCCATGTTCTATGCATGGAGCATCAGTTGATTATTAAATGCTTGGTCATGAGATTACGCAGTCGATTCTGCTTTGTAATCCCCTATTATATATGAGAACAATGTGGAGTACAGCTCAAGTTTGGCGCCAGCGTCGAGAATGAGATTCTGGTGATGAAATGCTGGAATATATTTGGTTTTATTCTACAAAGAATGATTTTTTGTTTCAAGTAGAGATACACTAACAAAATTCATAGTTTCAAATTTTCGCATCAATTCAGCTATTTCGAACAACTGATTGACCGAGTCAACCCATTGCTTCGTTTTCGGTCAGCTCATTGACCGAGTCAACCCATTGCTTCGTTTTCGGTCAGCTCATTGACCGAGTCAACCCATTGTTGCGTTTTCAGTCAACTCATTGACCGAGTCAACCCATTGTTGCGTTTTCAGTCAACTCATTGACCGAGTCAACCCATTGCTGCGTTTTCGGTCAACTGATTGACCGAGTCAACCCATTGCTGCGTTTTCGGTCAACTGATTGACCGAGTCAACCCATTGCTGCGTTTTCGGTCAACTGATTGACCGAGTCAACCCATTGCGGCGTTTTCGGACAACTGATTGACCGAGTCAACCCATTGCTGCGTTCTCGGTCAGCTCATTGACCGAGTCAACCCACTGTTGCGTTTTCGGTCAACCCATTGATCGAGTCAGCCCAATATGTTGCGTTTTCGGTCAGCTCATTGACCGAGTCAACCCATTAATTGTTGCGTTTTCGGTCATTGCCCAAGTCAGCCCATTGCAGCTCTTTCAGTCAACCCATTGACCGAGTCAACCATTTTACAGCATCTGTAAACCCATTAAATTAGAGCACAACCCATTGAAGCTTAAGCCCGTAACTGTAACTGGATGTATCAGGCTGTCACAGCACACGGGTTCGTAGAAGCTGCCCATAAATGATACGTGTTTTTTGTCATTATCCTTTGCTTATCATGAGCACAAAAATAGCTGTGACGATAACCTTGACGTGTTTCATGGTACAACGCAGTATGCAAGTACGCAGTATTGTTCTATTGATGATGAAAACATTAATTACAATAATTTATTATAATTCATTGGCTAATAAGATATTATGTATAACCGTCTTCACGTTATTGTTGATAAAATTTAGGTAATACATTAAAAATATCATCCGGTAACCTGATCTTGGAGATACCAAAGCCAATGAAAAACATGCTTGATATACTGAAAAAACTGAACATGAACATTTATAATAAAACCAATTCTTTGAGCTTCAAGCGAACTTGCAAAGAATATCGAATATCAATTCACTAATGTTTTTATTATTTCACCGTTTTAAAGTCGGTTAGAACCAAATGATATTTCGCAATAATGTTTCTTTGAGAACTTGTAATATTTATGATGTCGAAAATTGATGAAGTTTGCTAATAAATCAATTTATTTACTGTAATCCTGAACTAAGTTTAGAGAAGAACCTATCATGTAGGTTTCCTTATTCAAGCTCTCTACGTTCGTTGAGACTGACGGTGAATAATGTGGAACTGAATAAAAATGACACTCATTGAACATTTCAACAAATAAATAAATTTTGAAGGCAAAAATCTAGGTCTGCATTCTACAGTACTCATTAACATTTCTATGTATAGGTGCCTATATACGGGGAAATAATTAGCTGTTATAAGTAATTTTCATTAGTTAGCAAGCATTTTATTATTTTACAAAGCATTTTATTATTTTACAAAGTATTTTATTATTTTAGAAAGTATTAGCGGAAAGTACATTCAGCTTCGAATATCGGGCTAGTAATTAGAAAAAAAATATACATTTTATTTTCAATTATCAATTTTATCGAAATTCCAAAAAATTATGGCTAAAAATCATGAGAAAAAAAATATTCGAAATGAAAAACACTTGCCACTAATATTATCTGCTATACTTGCCCCGCGTACAGTCACCTTAATTAACAGTCAACTGTTGGTGACGTAACTGTCCCGTGGGGGTAAGGGGCCGGANGGGGGTGAGGGGCCAGACAGCGTCCCTTGGGGGTGAGGGGGCCAGACAGCGTCCCGTGGGGATGAGGGGGCAGACGAGGTTGCCCCCCAGGACCACCCAGAGGGGAGCGACCACACACACCGCGAAGGGGGTGAAGGGGGAGAGTCTTCCCCCCTTCTCACCCCCTCACAATGATACTACCCCCCTCCCTCCCTTTCTCTCTTGCTCTTTCCATGAACATTCCTTCCATTTTATGCATTTCTCTTCCCGCGTTAGATTTCTTATTATTTTATTCTTTTTTAATTATACAGTTATTTCACGTCAACCTCCTTCTCAAAACCCATTCACAATTGTCTCTCTCTATCCCTCTTCCATTTTAGCGCATTTTCTCATTTATGGAAAAAATGCTCTATTGTGCTCGTCATGTCCGTCTGTCCGTCCGTCTGTCCGTCCGTCTGTCCGTCCGTCTGTCCGTCTGTCCGTCCGTCCGTCTGTCCGTGACTTCACGTTTTCGTCGACGAGAAAATGCGCTCTCCGTCACTCACTGCAGTGAGTTCTAAGTTATATTTTTCCACATTACCTTTCACCACGAGTCTTCTCTCTACACAACCCCGATTTATTCTCCTGGACGATTTCTCTCGGTTTATCACAATAATTTTATTCCTAATTTTTAGCTCATATTTGTCATATATCATTATCTCTTTAACCCTCTCTGTGTTCCTTCATTTATCCTATTTCCGTAATCTCCACTTCTCCGTTTCTCTTCATTTACTCCCTCCTCGTCCCACTGATGTGATCCCTTTCATAATCCCCACCACTCGCCTGCTCCCACATTTGCTAGAAGGGAATCGAGGCGAGACACTCGCATTTGCATTTCCCTTAACTCTATCATTTGTGTAATAGGATAAGAAGAATTAAGTATGATGCATTTTTGTGTTAAAATAAAAGTCGAGTTATTTTCAATGCGTATTTTTTTATTTTATTAAAAGTTGATTTCCTTTCAATGCATATTTTGTGTTATATTAAAAGTTAATTTCCTTTCAATGCGTATTTTGTGTTAGATTGAAAGTCGAGTTCGTTCCAATGCGTATTTAGTGTTATTTTGAAAGTCGAGTTCATTCCACTGCGTATTTTGTTTTCTAATAAAAGTTGAGTTCCTTTCAATGCGTATTTTGTGTTAGATTAAAAATCGAGTTCATTCCAACGCGTACATATTTTGTGTTCTACTAACACTACCATCGTAGAGCTGAATGATCACCGATGGTTTCTACCAAAGGAACCACCACAGAGTTGAACCATTACCGAAGGTTCTTTGAACCATTATCGAAGGTTCTGTTCGGTTCCCTACGATAAATGCCCGTCTCTCCCTCTCTCCTCTTGTATACTAAACCCAGCATGCAAATGAAAGCTCTTATACCTCAGACATGCAGAACTCAAAAACAGTCCGTCAAAAAGACTGATTCGTTATGGTTTTTTACAAAAGAATCAATAGAAAGCTTCGTCTCTCTTCCACTCAATAACTTTTTGAGCAACCTCCATATATATTAAATGCTGGTGCTCTGAGTGGTTTTTTCACGGTCTTCAATGTGCGAGCCTATGGAATAATCGTGGACTTTTCCGTTAGATTTCTTTGATTTTCTTAGAAAGCACAGCCTGAATATTATTTTAGTTATTGGCGGTGAGTATAAATCTTGAGAAATAGTAAAATTCATGAGAGATAACTTATTATAGCAGTTTAGTCATAGATAGATAACTTATTATAGCAGTTTAATCATAGAAGCTTCTTGATTATCATATATAAAACAATTGAAATAGTATGCAACATTTCTAGGTGACGATATAAAAAAATAAAATTTACAGTAGAAAGCACTATTCAATTTTTCCAGTTTTGTTGACAGTAAGAATTAATTACGATATAAAATTGATAAAAATTACGATAATCATTAGCGATATAAAACACTAAACGATATATTCCGTTCGCGGAAAATAGTAGTGATAATCCCATTATAAATCACAAGCTCATATTTCCAGTTGTATGATAAGCATGAACAATAATAACAATACGAAACACTTTGCACTATTCCCATTTTTTGGAAAGTAAGAAGCCGGACGGGCAAATGTTGGTGTTATTGTGCGGACAGTGATTGGTTGCGGACGGACTGATGGAGATGGACGCCGTGCAGCGGACAGACAGCGCAAGACTTTTATTGGCGGGCGATCGCAGTCTCGCATTGCCTCGAAATTTGCCGATAACTTTGTCTTGGCCTACGCAGGGCAATCTTCCGTGCTGCAAGCTGAATATCAAGCGGTGGTCTGCTGTCTGGAAATCCTTCCTAGATTTCCACGACTTGGAGATCAGCGGCTATTCACTTATATTTGTTACCTCCGTGATAAAATGAAGACATCTGACGCCGAACTCAGTATTAGATTTCCACAACTTGAAGCGATTCGGGAAACAACGTTTTATCTACTCTAATTAATCTTCTAAACGTTTATTCAACTTTTAATAAACGTCAAATGCCTATAAGGTAGATATCTTTCTTCTAAATTTATTAACGAAAAGTTAATGGAATGGGAATAGTTAATTGACGCAATTATATCGTAATTGACGATGTTAAAATGAACGAAAACGAAACGAAGACGAAGTACGAAACAAACTATTGCAGACTTATATCCCGGCATTGCCAACAGAATCAATATTCGTGTGATTAAATCCAAATTTTTTTCAGTGATAGGAAGAAATGGAATTTCGGGTTCTAGAATCATCTAAAATCATTTCAGGATGCCTGTTTTGTTAATTCAGTTTAAATCCACGAAATGTCCAGAAATAGATTATTAGAATTAAATTTGGAGTACGTAACAACATTTACGTGGTTTTAGAAAGACTTTCTCTGCGAAATCTAGACCATAGATTTTTTCATTATTTTCAATTTCGTCGCAATCTATTCAGTTATTTTACAAGAAACCCAAGTAAATAAAAGGCTGTGCAGAAAGAAAAAAATGTAAGCAGCATTACATTAGTGTAGCTACTTTCAAATGGTGTGCATTTAACAGAGCTCTGTTATACAGGTAATTAGCCATCTCTATTTAACAGATAATTAGCTCATTAAGGTCCTTTATACGGAACACTTTTTAAACTCCAAAGTCGTGGCCCACCGCTGATAGAAAATGGCCAGATGCAGTCAAAAGATGGTCAGGTACTGCAGTCAAAAGATGGTCAGATGCAGCCAAAAGATGGTCAGGTACTGCAGCCAAAAGATGGTCAGATGCAGCCAAAAGATGGTCAGGCCCTGCAGCCAAAAGATGGTCAGATGCAGCCAAAAGATAAAACCGTATAAAATGAAGGTTGTTACATTTATTGTTATAAAACATTGATATTTTTTCCTAAAAAAAGACTAGCAGGCCGTCTTATGTAAGACAAACACAGCAGAGCAAGTGAACTAACGGATAACCAAAAATATTATTAGGCCCGCGTGCGCTGGGGGCCCGCATGGGTCCTCTTAGGATCGCACTGAAGTTCTGCATTACAAGGTTTATAGGAAGTAGATTATTGAATTTTGGTTTTCCCTTTTCTATATTTTGGGATAACTGATTTTTTTCGTCTTTCGTCGAAGTTAATTTCTGTCCCTGTGTGTCAGAGATGTGCATCAAGTCCCACGCCATACTCAGTCCAGGAGTAAAGTCAAGTCCCCAGACTTCGAGCGTATTCCAAAGTAATTGCAAGTCCCCTTGGCCCATGGAAGTCCCTTTGGGGACATTTAGCAAATCCCCTTGGGACAATAGCAAGTCCTTTTGGTCCAGCTTTAATTCCTAGCAAAATCCTAAATCTTATCAAGTCCCAGCCATTCCTCCACTCTTAGCAAATCCCTTAATGCCAGTAAGGTGCTTGTGACCAATTTGTGGTCACAGCAAGTCCCTCAATCTGGTCAAGTCCCCAGTCCTATCTCTTTGCCAGCTCCAGTCCCAGCCCTCCCAGGCCCTCTCCCAGTCCCAACATAACTCGTACAACCAAAAGTCTCATCATTCCACTGTCTGGCGACAAGGGCGACGCCACTTTAATCGGTGCCGTATTTTTGGACGGCGTTTAAGGCGGTGGCAGCGAAGATCGTGGCACCGCTTAACGCGATCACGATCTGCCAGAAACATGGCGGCACTCGCCACTCATGAGTGCCATCGCACACACAAACAACTTCTCCAATTAGGTTGCTTGGCTCGCGACATTTGTTCCTGAGAGCTGAAATTTATTGCTGCATTTGCCGCTGATTTGCAGAGCGCGTTCTCTCTCTCTGTCGCTCTGGCTCTCTCCCTCTATCTCTCTCCCTCTCTAGCTCTCTATATCTTTCCAGAATTTTCTGCAATTGTCTGTCTGTGTATTGCTGAAACGAGCAAATCTCTAGCGCATGAAACTTCTATGGGCCAGTCTGCACACTAAAAAAAATTAATGTGTCACATTCTCCAAATAGTGACGCACTTACTTACCCACACCACCAGCAGACAGCGGACGTGGAAATTTTTTGCTGGGCCGAACTGGGTCAGCATGACCCACACAATTGCAAAAAAGTGCACTGCTTTTGGGACAAAGTATCACTCAATTTTTTGAGTGTGTAAGATGGCGCGAGACATGTAAGGCATTTAGTTCCTCATAACGTCTGGCAAAGCCTGCGCCAATTTTTCCGCGTGCATTAGATAACATCTTGAAATGCTTCCGTCCCTCGTTTTCTTCTTTAAATGAATCGTGAACTTGTGAGGGTGAAAATTATTTTGTCTTATACTTAAAACTGCACACTTTGTTTAAATTATAACAATGTAAAAATTTATTTTGCAATGAGGAAATGTTACTTCTCATTAACAAGTTTTGAGCTGCTCATTATATACATTATTTTATTACATTATTAAAATTACATACATTATTTACGCATATATACTAAGATACGAGGGAAGGAGGTGTGCAAACAATCTTGTTATTAAATTAAATTTTTCTTTTCGACATCTTAAGTGTTACGTTTTGGCGTGTAGATTTCCAAATTTAAATGAAACATTGAAATCGAAAAATGTTCACTGGGATATGGAAACAAATTAGTCTAAAATCAATTAATAATAAGTAAAATATGTGTCATAAGTTTTATAAGAGAGCTTGAACAATCGTTATTTAGATAGAATTAGATAGGCTAGTAGAGCGTTCATAGGAATGCTACCTGAACGAGTTGTTCATAAATAGTTTTTTTTTTAATTTTTTAAAGATAAGTTTAAGAACAGTACAAAAGAGAGATTAAACGGTCTTTATTTTCTAAAATAGCTTATTTAGAGATAGGCTCCTAGAGCAGGTATCAGACTGCAACAAGTACAAGCTGTCAACTTCACCCATTTCTAAACTGACTACACTAAGAAAAATTAACTGGTCTAATTGTCTGAATAGTGACTTACTTTTTCACTCACATCACGAGCACAGAGGGCACATAGCACTGATACTCATTATTGTCGGGACAAATAGGGTCCAGATGCTCCACGCAAAGTAGATCATTATTGGGACAAAATTTCACTAATTTCTCTGCAAGGTCCAGAGGATCCACACAAAGTAGATCACTATTGGGACAAAGTTCCACTAATTTCTCGAGTGCAGAAACATAGAGGGCCCTGGCCATCAGCTCAGGGAGCTAAACGGTCCAACAAGACAGGGGCTAATTGATGACGAATCGCCGTAGCAAGACCGAATTGCCTGGAAATTGTAATCTCCTGGAAACCAAATCCCGTCTGGAATGTACAATTCTTCTTGCGAATTCATGTTGACTTGCTGACATAATTTATTTGAGAATAATTTTCAAGACATCAATGGATTCAATGATATTCTTAATGGTTTTGATACGTCGATGATATATGCGGAAACGTTGACATTGAACGATAATAGACTAAAAAATGTTTTTTTTTTATCATTTATAGAAGAAGATCCACTGGTGATACAGCAACAAGCATTCAACACTTGAATCTTTAGCATCGAAACATACAAACACCAGTTAAGTTTAAACAGTAGAATAATAAGGATACTGAGTAAAGTATCCGTAAAGTGTCCGCGCAAAGAACAGACACTTGAGTGACACGGAGTAGGATCGGACACGTTGTCTAATCACACACCTGTCGCACCTCATTTCCTTTGGACAGCGAACGGTCTTTTGATTTTTCGAGCGCGGCAATGGGTGACAAATGACGATGCTGTTGGGCGCTTCGAAGCTTCATTGACTTGCTCTTTGAGTGTGACTTGGTCGCCGGTAAGGATAAAGGATCTCTAGAGCTTCCTCTTGTAATTACATAATTGCAGGTTGATACTCTCGCTCCACTAGAGTGGCCGGCTCCCTTCACTTGAATCGCATTTTTTACATCAATTTTATATTTATATTTATTTATATTAAATACTGACCGGGTCTACAAACTTCGCCAAATAAATAGATTGTTAGTGTTGGCGATGCAGTTTCTGCTTTAATTAGAGAAACGGTGATAAATAAATATATAAAAATTAATGCGGGCTTATATTATTTCTTTCAATGAGAACATCGTGATTATTGGAAAGAACAGTAATGATAATTTGAATCTGTGTAAAATACAGGGAAAAATGCCAGCTTTTATTAAATCTCCAAAGAAAATTATTCGAGACTGGGAAAAAGCGACACAAAATTGCCCCTAAACGCAAGTGTTTAGCTGTAATGTTTCTCCGGAGATTCCAAGTAGAGGCAAAACGAGAATTTCTGCCGCGCACCAACATGGAAGCTCGTCTGACCGGCCAGCAATCCAGTGATTCCTAGCTAGCAATACCATGATTCCAGGCTAGCAATCGCGTGATTGCATCTCTTTTGGACGAGACAAAAATGCGTGCGTTTGAGACAAACAAGCGCAGGAAGCGATGGAGGAGAGCGACCTGAGATGAGGTCGTACGTCGCAGCGATCGAGTCTTCAACGACCCAATCGGGGCTACCGAACACATCGGCAGCCGCTGAGTGCAGGGGAGACTGTGGAAAACTGGGCGGTGAGGGCTGGGTGAACATGGAAAACTGGGGGACCATGGAAAACTGGGCGGTGAGGGCTGGGTGAGCATGGAAAACTGGGGGTCCATGGAAAACTGGGCGGTGAGGGCTGGGTGAGCATGGAAAACTGGGTGGTGATATCCAGGGCTGGGGGACCATGAAAAACTGGATGGTGAGGGCTGGGGAAGCATATGAGACTGGGTGGTGAGTGCAGGGGAGCATAGAAAACTGGGTGGTGTGGCCTGGGTTGGTTTTGTGCTGTTCGGTGTGATGTGGGCAGAGTGCATGATAAAATTAATTCTAAGCCTCTTTATGTTTCCTCATTGTTTCGGTTTTTACATTTAAAATACTTGTATAATATACTAAATAATAAATAGTGCCTGTAAATTAACACTCAAAACACATGAATATTTTAACTAATCACGTGCACTTTGATTCGTTGTGAGAACTCACGCCATATCAGCCCACCCAGTTTTAAGGCTCAAAACAGCGGGGCTCTACAAGAGGAGCTGAAAAAAATTTTAGTTATATTATGTTCAGTTATATAATAATGTTTATATGTAACTATTTGTATTAATGTACGTGGACGTTATCGTCCGTTGACTTAAGTCCATCATTTACAAATTCAAGAGATATCATCGGTAGACATCAATTAATGAAAATATTTATTCTGGCGATACCATATATCACTGAACTAAAATACTGATAAGACACAACCTGGTTTGTGATAAAGTCAGTGAAATCCAAAGATGAATCATTTCTCGATAATTCATTTTTCATTGTCAAATAAATAAATTTTGTACATCTTTGAAAATTTATGTAGTTCTTTTGCTTTAGCCGGCGCAATTAATTTGAATTTAAATTGAGTAATTAAAAAATATTAACGCCATTGAAATGGATTCAACCGAATCCCTTTCATTAACACGCGCACATAAATTTCGCAGTATTGCTATCTTTACAGATGACATACAAAAAATTTGGCAATTCTTCACATTAACTGTGAAGAACTTTCGGCAAAGCCGACACAGCGATCAAAGTTTATTCATCAAAAAGCCAATAGAGGCGTAAACTTCTGCATTGATGAGAATTTTTTAACCGAACGCAATTTTGACAGACATCTTTTGAAGCCACCTTGTTTTCTGCACGATCTACGGAGCCAATTTCTTTATTTTTAAATACATAGAATGCCGTTACATATATAACCGGGTGCCGGCATCCAATCAAACTTCATTTAATGAAGTTTGGGGCGGCTGGGGGACCTCGCACCGGCTAGTGGGGGACCGGTGTACGCGGGTGGATTTGCCGCGAGGATATGTTGGACATTGGGAGGCAAAACGAACAGTACCAGCTGCTGGTATAGTGTCTAAGAGTTGAAAAAGGTGCACTTGAGGTAAACCAGTGTTTGCAATTGTTGTACAAGACAGATCTCTCGTCCACGCGAGAAGATGTTATACGCGTGGTGCAGGTGGGGCACAAGGTGATGGGCCCGGGTAGATGTCATCACCGAGAAAAAGAGGGTACAGCTAGGGACCTGGTAGCCGGGTCTCCAAGACCCCCATCAGAAAAAAACCGTTGGTCCAAGGAACTGGGTAGCGCCTCCCAGGACGCAACACGCTGAGGAGCCATCTCTCCACGGATTAATTAGAATACATTAATTCCGATTTGAAGTTATTGATAGGTATCCTGAAAGCTTACAGCCTTAAAATGTACAGTAAATCATGTACAAAGCATCATAAGAGCTTATCAATTTCTTTATATCTGCGAGTTATACGGATATACGGAGAAACGACCGGCATTTTTGAGGCCGATTTTTAAATTCGCATTGACAAAGAGCCGTATAACTCGCAAACGGAGGCAAAATCGAAAAAATTGTCTCGAGCTAAGCATCACCATTGGGAGGTTAGGTTTGTATATTCAAAGTTTCGTTCAAGTCTGTTCAGTGGTTTAGAAGAAATTTCTTATCGAATGCTAAGAAAGTTTCGAGCTCATGACGCTGGGTGACGTGGGTGGTGGAAAGACACTCAGTTCTCCGTGACTTACTGCCTCCGGTGAGCAGTCTTTTAATATTAATGTTGTCGTCTTGTCTAGACTATTGGATAGTCCGCGCCTAAACGTAACTAAGTTGCAGAACGTACGTATTGAATTTCACCTATGCAAACAATCGCCAGCTAAACTGGCTGCGTCAGTCACCAACCAGAATGAGCATGCCAGTACTTGCCTGAGCTATAATTTTATAGGAGAATTGTACACTGTACGTCATAAACTTGCGGCTGAACGGCAAGCAAGTGAAAACGAGCGCAGGAGTGAGCACCATATCTAGTAAGAAGTAAGGTAAGCTGTTGAAGGAGCCACTTCAGCCTGCTCAGTGCTTACTGTCGACAAGTTCTAACAAAGTTTAGGAGGTACTGGGTAAGGCAGCTATGGAATATGGATGCGGAAACTGGATCGGATTCTGGGATCCCTCCCGCTTCATTCAGGCAAGGCAAGGTGAATGTGGCAAGTGTTCCTGAGCCCATTTTGGTGAACAAACGGAGCGAGCGGCTGTCAAATTACCGCATTTTGTTCTGTTTTGGGAACCTGCACGATTATTAAACATTAATAATCTACGAACTTTCATGGATGCCCGCAGTGGTTACAGTTCAGAGTAGCAAGATTGGTGCAGTGAGGCGAGGGTTCGATCCCAGCTCTGTGCGCAAGTTTCTGGTCAGAATCGGCGAGGAGGCCGGGCGGTTAAAGCACAGCAGAATTTGAAGCAGTGAGATGCGAGGTCGAGACCGCAACAAGCTGTGAATGTTCTGTGATGCTAAGAATCGGCAACAGGCGTACGGCCTAATAAACGCTGAAACCGCTATGTATGTGCGGTTTACTCTTTCCCTTTTAACAATGCTTATGGACATGAATTATTACATAATTTTTTTGCTTATTCAACTCTTTCGTTTGTTTAACATGTTTAACTTTAAACAAATGTACAGATAATGATTGGCCTACTGTGAAATAAATTCAGACAAATAAATTTCTTTGATAAATTATTGAAACTAAATCATCATGGCGTGTTTTATGAAGAGGCTTGGAATTGTAAGTGAAAAAACGAACCTCGAAAACGACCTCATAACAGGTACATGTTGATTATTATGACAGGTTCTCATTGTGGCGATTCCGTCATGAAGAAGCACTAACTCGACACAAAATAATTTAAGAGAATATATAATAATAATTGTACATTTCCTACACAAGGGATAGTGAGTGTGGCTCATAACTATTCGTGGTTTGGTTTAGGTTAAGGTTGGGGTTGGGTTAAGGTTTAGTTAAAACATGTGAAATAGCACTTGAATTTGTAAGAAATGTTACCAGTTGCTGCTATGCCACGAAGCGTTCTATTTTTGTGCGCATTTTCTCATTTATGAAAAAATGCACTATTGTGCTCGCCATGTCCTTCTGTCTGTCTGTCCGTCCGTCCGTCTGTCCGTCCGTCCGTCCGTGACCTCAAGTTTTCGTCGACGAGAAAATGCGCTCTCTGTCACTCACTGCAGTGAGTACTGAGTTATATTTTTTAAAATGTATGGAACGTCGTGTACAAATGTAACCAGCTACAGGCGGCATCCAATCAAGCGATGCATCGAACGATCTACCGCGAGCCATTCGCTGTTTTTTGCAGACCCGTAATCCAATTTTAAGGGCATTTCTTCAGCCCATAAAGTGTGTGCGGATGAACAGCTCTCCCCTCCGCTTAAAAATATGGCGCTGAAACTCACCCTTCATACACGCGCCGTTCAATTGAAAAATAACGCGTGCGGTTACAGCTTCCATAACCCCAATAGGATCGTAAAATGAGATGCCTGCGCACTCTAGGGGTCCAATATACTCCTTTCAGTTAGTAATACTCCTTTGGAAATTATACTCCTTACATTATGATACGCAGATAGGGGTCCAATATACTCCTTTCAGTTATTAATACTCCTTTGGAAATTATACTCGTTACATTATGATACGCAGATAGGGGTCCAATATACTCCTTTCAGTTATTAATACTCCTTTGGAAATTATACTCGTTACATTATGATACGCAGATAGGGGTCCAATATACTCTTTCAGTTATTAATACTCCCTTGGAAATTATACTCGTTCGATGAAAATACGCAGATATATAGAGGTCGTTTAATACACTCAGTTACTGATACCACCTTGGAAATAATACTCGCTAGGTGATGATACATAATGATATGTATCCCGAAGAACACGCTCACACGCTTTCACTCGTCAAAACACCGCGGATGGTGCATTGTAGGAGAGTATTAATACGCGTTATATATGGATACGCTGAGTGTGCGTGCCTGTATATATGAATACGCGTGTTGCGACGCGTATATACTGTATATGTGCTTCACCTCCGATTGATTAATCTTGTAATATTGTTTCATTTTTTGTACTATTATGCAACAGGGTTGCCAGACGATTTTTTTCGGCCAAATTCCACAATTTAGTTTTTTCACTTGCGTTGGCCGACTAAAATTTATGATAGGGGTACTTCCTAATTAAATTAAAAAAAGAAATGGAATTTTTAGACCGGGAACTACAAATGGCCTTTTTTGGCTTTTTTTCAGGCCATCTGGCAACCCTAAATAATTTATTATGTACCGCTACGTACTGGAGAAACACACCTCGTGGTACATATATTTACCACTTCGGAGTCAACTTGTTAATCGAGTGCGTGTTAATGCTGCGCGTGCGTGAATTTAGATCTCCTCAATATAGTGCGCTCATAAATTCAGATATCCTCAATATAGTGCCTGCGTAGATTTAGCTCGCCTCAATATAGCGCGTGCTCTAATTTAGCGTGCCTCAATATAGTGCGTGCTCTAATTTAGCGTGCCTCAATATAGTGCGTGCTCTAATTTAGCGTGCCTCAATATAGTGCGNATAAGAGACAGCCTCAATATAGTGCGTGCGTAAATTTAGCACTCCTCAATATAGTGCGTCCGTAAATTTAGATCTCCTCAATATAGTGCGTGCGTAAATTTAGATCTCCTCAATATAGTGCGTGCGTAAATTTAGCACGCCTCAATATAGTGCGTTCGTAAATCAGGATGCACTAGCACATTGCGTGCGTAAATCAGGATGCATTAGCACATTGCGTGCGTAAATCAGGATGCATTAGCACATTGCGTGCGCAAATAGTGAATGCTTCAATGGACTGGATAAGTAAATTGCGTTTATTTTTCTCTCATAGTTGGTGCAAATTGCTCGTTCGTATGTCGATGTTTTGCTTGCGAATATTATTCTTAAATAAATGCACTGCTTATGCAAATTATTTATGTATTAAAGCATGCAAATTTTTTTAAAATTAAAAGTATGCTTACGCCAAATGTTCAATAATTGATACACAGCTTACGCCAATTGTTCACAAATAAATTCACTGATCAAGAAAATTACAGCGTGTCAGTTGACCATGACTGATGGTCATATATGCCTTGTGTTAAGTTCACTAGCTGAAGGTGTCGATATCAGCTGAGTGTATGGAAATTTTCATGTTGCCTGAATGCTGAAGAATTCTGGACCTATAGGTTGTAATATAAATCTTTTGATGCCTACTGTAGACTTAAAAAGGCTCAATGTAGGCATCAAAAGGCGACCAGAAGGCATCAGAAGGTCCACTGAAGGCATCAGAAGGCCCATAAAATAATTGGCCAAAGTTTATTACTTGACGTGAAACTAGAAAAGCAGTGATTTCTCATCGTCAGTAAGTATTTTTAACACTAATATTTCCAACAGTAATAGATATTTTAACAGTTTTCACAATTTAAACACTTTTCAGAGTTTAAACTGTCAGTCTTATTTTCAATCGTATTTTAAACCCGATATTTATTGATAGGTCAAAATTTAATATAAAATATCGTGTTGAACTAATCACGAAAACGACAACCCTAAGTCATTTCTCAACATTCCAAGAACGGTCACTCAAAGTAATCAGTGAGGTTTTATTCAAATATAAAAATAAATTTCCTTCCATTGCATGAGTCATTCTGACCCAGTATGGTCCGGCAAGCGGATGAATTTGAGTCCGCTTCTTGCTCGTATTGTGGGCGTGAAAGTGTGTCACTATATTGGAACAAAATTACCCACTTATTTATCAGCGTGCGCACAGTATATTTCTCACTTATCACATTAACGTACTCATAAAAGTGAGTATTTTTTGCGTCCAAATAGTGATGCATTTCCTTCGTACCTCATTCAGAACGCTAATATCAAATTTTCAAACATCATGTCTATCATTTATCTGTCTTCCTCAACAATAAAATCAAATCATCTCATGCAAATTTAAATATTTTCCTATTGATCGATGCGAATCAATTTCACACTAAAGTGCTTCTGTAGTGATGGCCGAGTGAATATCTTCTATCAAGTCATGCTGAGGCGGGAAATTATTTCCAGTCTGGCTCGGGCTCCAGCCTATTGGGTCGACACTGCGGTAGTAATTGAATCATCTTCTTCCATTGCCAGTATTTCAATGCGACTCCCTTAGCTGCACTCATAGGAATCAGTGAGCTTTTGTCTAAATTACTGCACTCATAAAGATAAGTGAGGTTTTGTCTCAATTACAATGCATTCTTTGTCCTTGAGTGAAATCAACATGACCAAGTTTGTCCCGGTAAATAAGAGCATACCAGTGCCACGTCCACTTTCTAACTAGAGATGTGGTGATAAGAAAGTGCGTCACAATTTTGACAAATTGAGCGTAAATTTTTCTGAGTGTATCCTTTACATCTGGGTCGCCGTCCCGTCATCGTCAGGATAGCCTCTAACTTTTATTCGTGGCCCCTTGTATAAAAGATCGCTTGTCACGGCAATGGGTTTTGGAAATCAATGATACAATGGACATGTGCTCCGCTCACACGCACATAATACGATTGCATGTCCGTGTAGAGAGCTGTCGATGTGTGATTTTTCACCTGTAAATCAAGAAAATTTGATATTTTAATGGTATTTCTATAATATTTAAGCCCTTAATATATGTTTAACCAATGTTAATATTTAACCAATATACAATGAATGCTAATAATTCGTTCTTCCGATCAGAAATTGTATCGGGCTCTGATTTTATTAATATTTAGGTCTCATCTATTCATTGCTGTTTCAATTCTTCGTAAGCCATTATTATTGGGACACACAATTTTCCCTCAGCCATCGGGGCAAAATTTTGACCGAAACAAACCTTAAATTAACTAGCTAAACAAACTTTGCACAAACCGCCCCACATGTTATCTGAGGTAGGCGTGACCATAACATTTCGCAGACGCGGGGCGTACAGCGGTAGACATATGGTGGCTAGCATCCCTCTCCCTCCTCAACTCCAGGGTTCCGATTCCACGAGCCCCAAACCCTGATGAAAACGCCCCAAATGATCAACCAAACTCTTAAAAAAATAATTTTGGGAAACCTTAAAAAGCTTTCTTGCTAAAAACCCTGACACTTATCATAAAAAATCGTGAAAAAAGACAATATTCAATTCGAGAGCTGGGGTATTTTCATTGTAAACTCCTCGTGTTCTAGATTTTTTGGGCGTTGGTAAGGCGTTCTCATATGCCAGGTGTTGTCCGACGCTCCGTTTGACGTTCGCGTGGTCTTGCCATCACATACAAAAAATACATAGTCCATGTCCATGTACTGACACACTTTTTTACCTACAGCACAACCATAGAGCGGGGCGGAGCACCGATACCTTCTTTTCAAGTGTCAAACTGGGCCAGTATGACGAACACATGTTCAAGAAGTGCATCGATATTTGAACAAAGTCCCATTCATCTACCTGAGTGTAGTAGTCAGCAAGACACGAGTCATGGTCGCTGAGATCGCAGAGCAGCGGGCGCGCTAATCAACTTACGGCAGCAGAGCAGATGGCGTGCGCAGAGTTGCTGTGTACAGAGCAGCTTGTGTAGAGCGCAACCGCCTGGCTTCCGGACGCCTCGTGAGCATTTCAAGGCCAGGGTAATGTACTCCCAGATCATTGAACAAAATTTCAAGTGGTTTGAAAGATTTCTTATAAAATTATTATATTTTTAACGCTGTATATAGAGAAATGAAGGATTTCATTAGAATAATTTTAATGAAAAAGTTCTACAACAAAGTAGATAATTTTAAACCCGTTGATAAATCACTTGAAGTGTTTAGTGACGATAATTAACAGAAAATCAGACGGCTAATCTCTCTTCAATATTTAATTATTAATGTGGATTTGAAAATACGATTTATATTACTTTCACTATTCCTTGATTTATGCTCCGTGTGACCTCTACTCGATATATTCAGAAATATTCATTCTAAAAACTTTCCTACCGATACGAGTTCACCATTAATTTTTTTTAAGCAATTTTTGGGCGCTCCATGTTGTCAGCAACAAACTTTAGTAATCTTGTGAGCATTACTCTTTAACAATGCTGAAGCCTCCATTTCATGCACATTATACTCTACCAATGCTGAAATTCAGCTTTACCAATGCTGAAATCTTGAACGTATCTTCCGTTTAAGCATATCCCATGTACTGTTATCTTAACAATTTTTTGTACGCTCCATGTTGTCAGCAACAAACTTTAGTAATTTTGTGAGCATTATTCTTTAACAATGCTGAAGCCTCCATTTCATGCACATTATACATTACCAATGATGAAATCTCAATCTTGAACGCATCGTTTGTTTAAGCATCTCCCATGTACTGATATGTATCTTAACATTTTTTGAACGCTCTATGTTGTCAGCAACAAACTTTAGCAATGCTGTGAGCCTAATAACTTAACAGGTTTGTGGGCTCAATGTCATACGCACTGCACTCTATACATTAATGTTAAAGTCTCAATGTTGAAGGCGTCTTCTGTCCAGGCATCTGCCATGCACAGATAAAGCTTTTGATGAGCCAAACTACTTTTTGATGATCGATTTTGATGTTTACGAGCGCGTGTCGTGAAAATAATGAATAATTGAGCGCCTTTGCTGCCATCTCCTCGACGTCACGCGATTTTATGAGCAATTTCTTGAATAATATTACAGCTTTTAATGCGATGTTGGTGTTCTCTGTATCTTAACTGCGGTTCAAGATGTAAATATTTAGCCTGTGTTCGAAAGATTACCGATATATTGATGGTCAGCTGTAGGATATTGCTCATCTGGATACTTTCAGAATATTTTGTTTCAGAATCCGCTCTGGAAAATTTGTTTCAGAATCCTCCCGTAATTTGTAATGTTTCAGAATCCCTTCAATGTTTTGTATTTTAGAACCCACCTCAAATAAAGTTGTGTTGAAAAATCTTCCCTTAATTTGTAATGTTTCAGAATCCCTTCAAAATTTTGTATTTTACAACCCACCTCAAAGTTGTGTTAAAAATTCTCTTGTGGATATTGGTTTTCAACGTTCTTTCACAATATTTTATTTCGGAAGCCTCTCCGAATATTGTGTTCTCATAAACCCTTCATATTATTATTTTGCAGAATCCTCAAATTCTTCGACTATTTTCTATTTTTAACTAATGAGGTTTACCAAAAGTTTGGTTGGTGCGTTGCAAGTTAACAAACTCGGTCGTGCCGGTCTTGCCAAACTCACTCCGTCGTGGCAGGCGCCAACAAAAGCATTTATGTAGGAAAAATTTAATAATTATTCAACAATTAATTTAACAAAAATACATCTCATGGATTTAATTGTATTAAATTTATTTACCTGAACGAAAATATCATGTTTTTATGCATATGTTCTAAACCGTCAGCTTTCAATATTTCTGACGGTGTTTTTGGCGCATTTTCTCATTTATGCAAAAAAATGCACTATTGGGCTCGCCATGTCCGTCTGTCTGTCTGTCCGTCTGTCCGTCCGTGACCTCAAGTTTTCGTTGACAAGAAAATGCGCTCTCTGTCACTCACTGCAGTGAGTACTGAGTTATATTTTTTGACTTTTCAATCGAACGTATGTATATTCTCACTTCATTTTAGACTTTTTGAACTGCATCCATCGATCTTTAGTCAGTCCTCCTATCGTCTGGATTTCAGTTATAGAATATCCGACTTTCATGAGATTTCAATTATAAGATTTCATAAGATAATTTTACTTGACTTCATTTTGCGATTTCGCTTAGTAAGTAAAATGCTCAATTTGACTTTAATTTGACATTTCCCAAGAAAACGTAGAATTTATGTTACGATTTTCATTATTTCACTCGACTGTATATCACGTATGCACAGCAATCGATTTGCTAGATTCTCCCTTCCCTCGTCGTAGTCACCCTTCCCTCGTGGTAGTCACCCTTCCCTCGTCGTAGTCACCCTTCCCTCGTCGTAGTCACCCTTCCCTCGTCGTAGTCACCATTCCCTCGTGGTCACCCTTCCCTCACAGTTACCCTCGTTCATATAAAAATGACGTCCCTTTATGGTCGTCAAGATTCGACCTCCGGCACCTCAGAGTGATTCTTTCACTCTCTTCATCGTGAAGTGTGTCATCATTATGACTCTTGCGGACCATGAAGTGTGTCATCATTATGACTCTTGCGGACCATGAAGTGTCTCATCATTATGACTCTTTCTTGCGGACCATGAAGTGTGTCATCATAATGACTCTTGCGGACCATGAAGTGTGTCATCATTATGAAAGACTTCATTATTTTTCTAGTGACACGCGTTAAATCTGTACTCTTTCTTTTTTTCGTGTGCCATGGTGACTCTATTCAGTCGATATTATAACTCGTCCTAGAGTGACGCAAAAGTGCAGGGTATATTATAGCCCATTATAGTTCGATGCAAAAAACAATGAATTTTGTGAATCTTTCTTGATTTAAGCTCCTATTAATGATATGTTATGACTTTCGGTATTTTCGGAGCCGTCAGTATTATGAATTTTATATCCTCCTTAAAATAAGATATTAGAAATGACGAAATTTATTCTGAATTCTAAACTCTTAGAGAGAATTTTCAACGATTATAATAGAAGCTTATTAACTAAAAGGTAAATTATTATGTACAGCGTTAATGACGCGGCCGAAGCCAGAAATTTCGAAAATGATAGAACACAAATAATTGTAGTTTTCTCATTAGAAAGTTGCATGGCCACATACAAGGGAGATATGCACTTGGTCTGATGATTGAATCATGCATTCCCAAATTAAGGATTGGTAGGTTACCAAATTGAAGTAAAATATGGATCATCACCGGAAATTAAGCATAAGAATCTTATATTGCAAGAGGAGACGGAAAACGCACGTGCCGAATTCTCTTATGAAACTGAAAGAAAATTTTCTACGTGAGGAAATTCTCGCTGCCATAGTGAAATTAACTCTACGCTTCGCTAATTATAAATTAATTGAATGACAGGCGAGTTTGTGCTAACGTCTCTTAATTAAGATAAATTGGCTAAACTGAAGTTCTTCATTGTTAGTAAATTACTATTTCCTAATGCCCTATATATTATCAATTATTATTTTATTATTATCATTATTATATTATTATTTCTATTATTTTAATTAATCCACATTCCGATGCGAATCACTTATTCTTGTTCTTCCCGCTGCAGCTAATCTGCAGTGCATGTCGATGATCAATATCAGTTACCCTATAATACCAATGAGTATTGAAAAATAATTAAAAACAAATTCTTGAGGTAACCTTACCATACGAGTGAAGAGGAAGGATCGAAATGGACATCATGCAGCAGTTCAATTGAAAATAAAAACTAGGGAGAAGATAAAGAGTTGAAGCGTATCCATTATTTAAACAGTTTCGATCAATTAACATTGATTTTTAAAATTGTTTTCATAAATATTGTCCGTCCTCCACATTTTTTCTCTTTAACATAATTAGGTTAGGGTTGCGTTAAATAGTAAAGAATATAAAATTTTCCTTCCTTCAGTTCCTTCCTTCCGTCCACCAGCTCCTGTCCTCCGTCCACCAGTCCCTGTCCTCCGTCCACCAGCCCCTGTCCTCTGTTAACCAGCCCCTGTCCTCCGTCCATCAGTTCCTGTCCTCCATCCACAAGTCCCTGCCCTCCGTCTACCAGCCCCTGTCCTCCATCCACCAGCCCCTGTCCTCCGTCCACCAGCCCCTGTCC
>NW_025934664.1:47034-144551 GCF_000764305.2 Hyalella azteca | reverse complement strand
CAGCTACACTGGGCAGCTGGTCCCTCTGGTACTGCCAGCTACACTGGTCAGCGTTGGTCTTGGGCTACTTGGAATTTTATTTCTAATCCAATGCATGCGCACATAAATGCTGAAGCAATTAAATTTGTGCAATGAATATGTGGCATTAAGAAATCGCTCATTCATTCTGTGAAGTAATAAAGGCAACGTTTATCAATCATTAATGAATAACTTACCTCTCATTCTTAAAAAACTGACGGACAATGCAAAGTGAACTCGAATTAAATTTTCAATGATAATGCATGTTCACACAGAAAAATGAACGAGATGTTGTCTTGCTCTTGTGTGTGTCATCCAGATCCAGTTTTCTCTGTCAAAATGAGGTATCGGTATAATGTGTCGCGTTGAACAATATGACCCATAAATTTTTCAGAGTTTAGGAATTTCATGCGTTATTTTGAACGTAGTTCAGGAGACGCTGCGGGCCACCGTACCCGAGACCTAATTTATGCAGCAGCACGACCAGCAATCTGCCGGACCCTGCGTCGATATACGCTAACTGCTGTGCTGTCCATACCGTGCTGTGTCGTGCTGTCGTGCTGTGTCGTGCTGTGTTGTGCTGTGTCGTGCTGTGTCGTGCTGTGTCGTGCTGTGTCGTGGCTGTATCGTGCTGTGTCGTACCGTGTTATGTCGTACTGTGCTGTTTCGTGCTGTGTTGTATCGTGCAGTGTCGTATCGTGCTATGCTATGCTGTCCTGTGTTCTGCTGTGCTGTATTTTGTTAAGGTGTGCCGTGCCGTACCGTGCTGTGTAGTGTTATGATGTGCTGTGCAGTGTCGTATCATGCTGCACTGTGCTGTACCGTGCTGAACCTATTGCGTGCTCTGTGGCACAGCGTTGATCGGTTATATGCTGTAGCAAGCTGTACCGTGCTGATCAGTGCTGTGCCTCGTCTTCTGTGCCGTGCTGTATCTTCTCTTCGTGTGCTTCTGACAAACAAACTTCTAGTAAATGAACTCAAACCCCAGCCATAATATCTACGAATTTCTACGCACGCTTTCGGTATGACTACTATATAGATATCTAATTATTGAACTAATATATTTAGTCAACCGTAAATTATCACAGAACCTATCAATTCAAACATAAAACCACAGCCAGCACAGCCGAGAATATGAGGTAAGGGTGTCACCTATTTTTCATCAGTTCTAGAACGTCTTATCAAGACCGGACGGCGCTCGTGTAGCTTCCTCAGCTATCGCTACGTAAACCCCGCGCTCTGACACCTCAGTGTCTGCTCTGATGCGATTGCGCAGCGGCCACTTTTGAAACCACAGTCCTTGACGGTTAATTATCACAGTTTTAAATTTATTATTTCTATTTTATTGTGGTCCATGAGTTTCGTACTCTTTGATTAAGAGGAAAAGTTGTTCAATCGGATTACATCAACGTGGGCGACTCTAGAACGAAAACCCTAAATTGCAAGGGCACGTGAATTTTTTGGAGCGTTCAGGTGAAATTTTTTGGACAACATCAATATGGAGACTTTGGAGCGTTCTGGTGAGGACAAGGCAGCTCCACCTGAAGAAGAAATAGAAAAAGCCAGACTAAAAGACAAAAGACTTTTTAAAACTAAACTAAGTCTAAACCTTAAAATGCCATTACTCCGACGAGACAGTAGAAGCAAACTTCTGCGCAAAATCGACGAAGAGAGCGAATCGATCATTCTTCAAGACGGTCAGATCGTACGGCTACGTTCAACTTCGACTTCCTCATCTCGGTCCTACAATGGTGAGATTGCGCATGCAAAGCTCTGTCAATCAGGAAGTTGCTCGTCTTTTTCATCGGGATCACCGGCGGATTTTTCCCTTCCGGCTACCCCAGATAGCCCTGCTTTAGGCATTGAACAACTGTTCACTTTGCGACAAAATTCGAATGGGAGTTTACATTCATCCCCATCAGCCAGTTCTCTCTCGGAGAAAATTTCTTCTGATAATTTCACTCAAAAACTTCGTAATAATATGAGCTACAGAGATTACTCAACGCCTTCTACGCCTGAAAGTCCAACTCCAGATATTGACAATTTGTTTGCCCAGCGACTTCGAGTGACCATGAGTTCGCCCGACTCAATGGCTCACGTCAAGGCGCTGGCACACAAACTTAAATTCAACCCCAATGCGTCTATAGAAACAAATGAGTTTAAAATACGAAAGAAATTACTAGACGCACAAAGCGAGGAAAAAACAGCGGTCCCGGTGTGCGTGGTAGAGGATCGTACCGACGACGGAGAAGAAGAAGGGGTAGTGTTATCTTCGGTATCCTCAGAGGAAGAGAAAAAAGAAAACCTTCAGAGGAGCCTTGACTGGATCCGTAACGAGTTACAGGCCATGAAGGAACAAGACCAACATATCGCACGACAACTTATAACCATACGACTGGAAATTCAGCGAATAAGGCTGCAGCGAACTGTTGTCGGTCACAAAACAATACTGGAAAACGTCGCGGTCGACACACAGGAAGAAAAAGAATGGTTTCTCGGGGGCGTAGAGCCTCCAGACCATCTGCAGTTCGTGATGGAGCCTCCGAGGGCGTTCCTTAGGGACATGGGCCTTACGAAGCTCAACATAACAAAGAGGAGGTTTTCTCTGAGATAAATAAATAATTCTAAGCTACAGGTAAACAATTATAATTCATCTATTTCAGTTAGCTTTCATATCAAGTCATTTACTATTTTTTGATATTTTGTTCAAGTCTTCTTGTTACTATTTGTTTGTGTGGTTGCAATATATATACATATAAATCCATTTTTTTGTACATATTTAAAAAAATATTTTTAGAGAGTAAAATAGAATAATTGTTATATGCAAAGTCATAGCGCGTATATTAAAGCTATGCTTTTCTACAGTATTTTTTTTTAAATATTATCTTCCAAAATCAGAAATTTCAAAATATTTTGAGAAGTTGCTATCTGCGTGGAGTTGGATGTCAAAATATAGGAGAAAAATTACCGATTATATTAACCTTTTATTGATATTGAGGCTTCCATATTTGTCACAAAACAATTTCTACAAATCGTATTTCCTCCAAAGTCTTGAATTTTCTACCTACTATTCATGTAGTTTTACCAATTTATCTGAACTTAATTAGCAGTCCTTTTATTCGTGCTCACCACACGACACAAATATGGCGATTGCTCACCACACGACACAAAGATGACGATTGCTCGCCACACGACACAAACATGGCGATTGCTCACCACACGACACAAACATGGCGATTGCTCACCACACGACAAAAACATGACGATTGCTCACCACACGACACAAACATGACGATTGCTCACCATGCGATAAAATTGTTGCATGCATTGACTGCGGCTTTCCTCCACACAGGTTGTCTGTGCCGAAGTCAATTGTCCGTGACTTGTGGCGCTTCACAACCAACGGCACGTTTTCCGATTGATGCAGATTTTGTTTAGAGTTTTCACGCATATATGTATGAAAAATTTGCTACAGCCACAAAAAATATATTGGCCATATTGTGAATATAACAATACATTTTTTTTACCAGCAACACGGGTAGTGAGCTGACTTAGCAATGATACTCTTTTTTTTTTGAAGCAAATTTGATTGAGGATGACCCAACACAAGACAAAAAATGTTCTTTAATATTTGGAGAAATGATTTCAGTTCATTTATTTGAGTGTTAATAACTTTATGACCTGCCGAGCATAGCACCGAGCAGCAGTTCAATTCTCCGGTCGGATAGCGTTTAACGTACAACAGTTAAGACCAGATGTTGCAGTGAAGAATAACCTCGGTAAAACACAGGCAGTCTGGCACACACGAATAACGTGTTACTCTGTCACCACAAATCTTCCGCGACGCCAACACTTATAATAAATTACGTGTAAATGCTATGCATGCAAGCGCACGAGTCAGCACGTGCAAAAAAAACCGGCATGGTTCTCAGATTGTCAGCTACACGCTCGTCGTTATTTACACCCGCTCCCTGTGATTGTCGTCGAGTTTATGAAGGTTTAGTTTATGGCAACCTTTAGTCAGCAGCTGGAATATTTCGTTACATTGTAATCATACTTATTAATATCAATAAAAGACTCATAGTTGTAATTGGAGAACTTAACTCTCTCTCATATTAATTCAATAGAAGATTCTTCATAGGTCAGTAATTGAGAATTTTTTTATATTGTTTTGCTTCAAAAATATACGTATGCTACCATTTTTCAGAGATGCTGCATTATAGCAATTTTTTCAATTTATGGTCTAATATTGCTTTGCTCCATTACCTACACTCAAAACAATCAGTGGGTTATTGTGCCCAAATATCGACTCCCGTTCTCACCCACTGAACGAGCAAAGTACGCACGGGGCCAAACTGGATCATAATGACCCACACATGAGTTAAAACTGCATTGCTATTTGTTCAAAGTACCAATCATTTTAATTAGTGTACAAGCACCTCTCAGTTGGTCCTCTACCTTAGTGATGTTCATTTCAGGCCAGACGCACCGCAGACACAGCGCCTCCTGCCCTCAGCCGCTGCTGGTGCACCTCATCAGCTCAGACCTCTGCAGCGACACTTGCTTATCCCTCTTCCTTATCTCTCTTCCTTATCCCTCTTCCTTATCCCTCTTGCTTACCCCTCTTACTTAATCCTCTTTCTTACCCCTCTTCCTTACCATTATTACATATCCCTCTTCTTTTTCCCTCTTCCTTATCTCTCTTCCTTACCCCTTTTACTTACCCCGCTTCCTTATACCTCTTTCTTATCCCTTTTAATCACCCCTTTTACTTACCCTCTTCCTTATCCCTCTTTCTTATCCCTTTTACTTATCCCTCTTTCTTACTCCTTTTATATACCGCTCTTACTTATCCCTCTTCGTTTCCCTTCCTTCTATTTCCTTATTCCTTTTCCCTTTTCATTTTTTCTTATTCTTTTTTCTCTCTTTGTTTCCCTCCTCTTTTTCCTTCTCCCTTCTTCCTCTTCTTTTTTCCTCTTCTTTTTTTCATGTTATTTTTCCCTCTTTGCTTTTTATTCTTCATTTTCCTTCTTTTTTTCGCTCTTCCTTTTTCCCTCTTCATTTTTCCTTCTTCCTTTTTGTCCCTCACTTTTCCTCTTCCTTTTCCCCGTCCTATTTCCTTCACATTTCCCCTGTGCTTTTCCCTCTTTCTTTCACATCCTCCTTTTTCCTCGTCCATTTCCCTCAGCGTCACCACAAAACTGAGGGAAGGAAGGCCTGTTTACCCTCTTAACTGCGTTCTGTAATTAAAGGCAAGGCCAAATTACGCCGTGGAAACAGGGCGAGCATGAGTCACACCGTCACAAATAATTCAGTCACCCCGCCTGTGTAGGCCTGCATCTTGTATAAGCCTGTATATTGGACACGAAATAAATAGGCTTGGCGTGGACTTGAGAAAGATAGATCTAGGCTCTAGTCCAGCGCTGGAATTTGAAGTTTCATGAAATTATATTTAAATATATTAATTTATAGTAACTGCAAATGAAGGAAATACATCGTATTAGTAATCAATAACTTTGTCTTTACTTCAGTTAAAATAATACTGATACTGGTCAATATCTTTTCCAACTATCAGTGCTTCAATAAAAATAACAGACATGTTTTTTCCGATGAACTCGACCTGTATTGTATTATGAATGAACTGTACGTTTTCTTTGCGTTGTAATTCTTGGTGAACTTGCGATTAAAGCAAACTTATGACTTAAGTTACGAACGAAATATTTAGAGCATTTCTCAAGCATAATTCATTAACAAAAGAATGCCCTAAGTCATTAATTTTCTCGAATGACTTCCCTCACCTTAATTCGTGTAACTCTACCTCTTAGTTCCCCTTACACGTCTTCCTACCCTTATTTGAGGTGCCCATTTTAATGTGGTTTTCCATTAACGCCAATACGAGCTGTGAGCTTCTCGACGCCTCTTACCTTTTACTTTAAATTTATTTGGTGTCCTTGTATTTTTGATGAAAGGATAGAATATACGTAAAAACTCTGAAAAAGTGTACAATATATTTATACCTCCATTGCACGCGGTTATTTTAAATGAGTAAGCGCAAATAAACTATTATTGCATATGCTCTGAATCCTCCTCTCTTCTTGCATTGATTGTTCTCTTGCTACTCTATTTGTGCAAAAAGGTTCATCTAAAAAGTTTACGACTATCAAGCATGTTTTATTATTTACTTGTTGACGTTAGAAGTGGTGAAAAAGCATAACCAACGCTAAAGAGAAGAGATTGTAAGCGTGATACAATTCTGGATCTAACTTTAAGTTACAGCGACGCAATATAATGAATGTTGACCGCACGATTTTCTACTGCCTTGAACACGTTAACGACGCCTAAATCCACTCCTATGAATCATTCCGTTATTATCATCCTGGCACTTATTCACAAGCGTGTCTAAATCGCGGTAAACAAAATATATTATGAAATACCATCCGGGAAAGAGAATATTTTTGCTATTCATTTTTAGCGCATTTTCTCATTTATGGAAAATATGCACTATTGTGCTCGCCATGTCCGTCTGTCTGTCTGTCCGTCCGTCTGTCCGTGACCTCAAGTTTTCGTCGACGAGAAAATGCGCTCTCTGTCACTCACTACAGTGAGTACTGAGTTATATTTTTTAGAGAATTAGTTTCTTTTGCGTACGTTCTACGTTTATCCAGCATGTAGCTACTTGAACCAGAATATTTTATGGAATTTTCTAAAACGTAGAAGAAGAAATGTTGTCTTGATATATATTAATATTGTTATTATTTTCTATACGTAGATCCTGTTCTAAATCAGTTCAGCATGGAAGCAGCTTCGTGTGCTAGGCCGCTACCATTTCTCTAGCAAGTCCAAGCAAGAACCTAATGAACTATTCTACATCCGGTGTCTATATCTGGCACGGTAATTTGTTCCGGTCTCATAGTCACGGAACGAGAAAAATAATGAAATTGAAGAGAGGCAAAAATTGCAGAAGGAGGAAAAATGCGCTGCAAATTGCTCCGCGTGGCCAGCACGCTGCAGGAACTAGCTCGTCTCTCAGGATCGTTTAAGAAATTCGTAGATAATTTGAGCTTCTGTGCAGGGAACTCAAGTTGCCGGTCCACTGCCTGCAACTTCTCAGGGTCTGTAGCAGTTAAATATTAAGCTCACAAGTTTGTTCTGCCTCTGTTTGGATAGTAACAAAGATAGTATTATAATAATAAATAGTAATATAATAATAATACTATTAGAATATATATAATAATCGTATTCATATTAAACAAAGAAATCGATAAATAAATGCAAAGGAATAATTAATAAACAAAAATAAAATATAATTCAAGATAAATAAAAAAATAAGTAAATGAAATAATAGTTAAAAATAATGAATAATATGTACACTTCTACAGAGTTAAAAAAGTTTAGCAGAGTTTCTGAACATTCAAGTACAGGCTATCTAATCAAATCTAGAGACTAGCTATACATCTGCACAGCAGCTGCTAAAGCTACGACTTCGAATTCATTGAATTAAAATATAATGAATTCAAATTTTTTGAGACAGATGTTATTCCGTAAAATTTTGCAAAATATCATGCAAGTTAAAATTTATATACAAGATATATGCAAAAAAAAACAATAATGGATTTTTGTTTTTCTATACATTATGTTTAAGAATGGCCGGATGATAGCGCTTGTATCTTAATATTGGAAATGATCGAAATCCTCCATGAAATTAACATGCAATCAACATCACAATCGACATCACTCATTCAACCGAGCTTTCATCATTACACGTGTCAACCGAGCTTTCATCATTACACGTATAAACCGAACTTTCATCATTGCATGTATCAACCGAGCTTTCATCATTGCACGTATCAACCGAGCTTTCATCATTGCACGTATCAACCGAGCTTTCATCATCACGTGTGAAAATTCCTGTAGGTGATGTTTCCCAGTAATCCAGTTACTGATTTATCGTAAAAATATTAGAAAAACTTAAAAACTTAAAAATTATTCCATTCACACTTTTTCATGCGCATGGACATTTAAGCCATTAAGGGGCGTCAGAAAATGCAAATTGTTTTCTGTGAATACGTAGTTTTACGTGCAAAAATTTGTGATAATTCACGGCACAAGGAAATAATTTTGTCTAGAATTTCCCTGTTCGCTCGCCGCTATACAAACCGAGGTCGGTTTTCAGCCGCCAAGTTCACCACTTAAAACGTCAGGAAAAATTAGCGTATTATAGCAAATTGCATGCGTACAATGAGGAGGTCACCGCAGTTCACCTTACACGTTATTTATACTGTAGCCGAAATTATCAACTAATTTCATGGTACAACAATAAAGTGAATTGCCACTGAGTTTAACTCTCCGTTGTGGTTTGGATATTCTGGGATATTACCGACATGGTTGCGGAACCTTAACTAAATTTTTGGTAGACTCATCGGTGGCCAACCATCGGCCGCTTATGCTTTTTAATACTGATGAATGCATTGCCAGTTCACTTGTGGTTTACGACTATCATGTAGACCATAGGTATACAAAAACTTGATGAGTATTTTAATTCCGCAGTAATTTCACGTTTTTTCTTCATTGTATTTTAATTTGCTCCACATGTAATCCTAATTTTTTTAATTTGTGCACAACAATAATTTACATTCTTCTTCCTAAACTAATTCAATCCACGAATTTGCATTTCGAAGAAAAGCGTTTTAGTAGAGAAAGACTTTAGTTCATAGTCCAGTCAAAATAGAAAGAAAGGACAATTATTATAATATATAATAATGTAATATTATAATATCTAAAAATATATAATAATACATATTGTATTATAATAGTATAGCATATAATAAAGAAGGCCGTTATCAAGTGCGGCCAAATTAAGAGGCCACGTAAACCGCGTACATCAGCCAATTGAACTCACCGACCTCTAGAGTCATTAATGTTCGCCTGCGATGTTCGTGGTGCAGTCATGTTTGCCTGAGATGTTCGCGGTGCAGTCGTGTTCGCCTGCGATGTTCGTGGTGCAGTCGTGTTCGCCTGCGATGTTCGTGGTGCAGTCATGTTNGGGAAGTGTAGGAGAGGAATGGATAGTGTAAGTGGGAAGTGTAGGAGAGGAATGGATAGTGTAAGTGGGAAGTGTAGGAGAGGAATGGATAGTGTAAGTGGGAAGTGTAGGAGAGGAATGGATAGTGTAAGTGGGAAGTGTAGGAGAGGAATGGATAGTGTAAGTGGGAAGTGTAGGAGAGGAATGGATAGTGTAAGTGGGAAGTGTAGGAGAGGAATGGATAGTGTAAGTGGGAAGTGTAGGAGAGGAATGGATAGTGTAAGTGGGAAGTGTAGGAGAGGAATGGATAGTGTAAGTGGGAAGTGTAGGAGAGGAATGGATAGTGTAAGTGGGAAGTGTAGGAGAGGAATGGATAGTGTAAGTGGGAAGTGTAGGAGAGGAATGGATAGTGTAAGTGGGAAGTGTAGGAGAGGAATGGATAGTGTAAGTGGGAAGTGTAGGAGAGGAATGGATAGTGTAAGTGGGAAGTGTAGGAGAGGAATGGATAGTGTAAGTGGGAAGTGTAGGAGAGGAATGGATAGTGTAAGTGGGAAGTGTAGGAGAGGAATGGATAGTGTAAGTGGGAAGTGTAGGAGAGGAATGGATAGTGTAAGTGGGAAGTGTAGGAGAGGAATGGATAGTGTAAGTGGGAAGTGTAGGAGAGGAATGGATAGTGTAAGTGGGAAGTGTAGGAGAGGAATGGATAGTGTAAGTGGGAAGTGTAGGAGAGGAATGGATAGTGTAAGTGGGAAGTGTAGGAGAGGAATGGATAGTGCAAGTGGGAAGTGTAGGAGAGGAATGGATAGTGCAAGTGGGAAGTGTAGGAGAGGAATGGATAGTGTAAGTGGAAAGTGTAGGAGAGGAATGGATAGTGTAAGTGGAAAGTGTAGTATGAGGGTTTGTTGTGTAGCAAGGATAGTTAATATAATGTAGCCTTGTTTAATATTTAATGTTGAAGAGTGACGATAACATTGATGTGAAAAGTCAGTAATATAGAGAATTTTTGTAGCTGATGGCGATGAGGAAAGTACGGTTGGATGTTGGTGATGGAGGAGAAGTGATGATGGTGTGGTGAAACAGGTGAGCTAAAGGATGCGGTGTAGACATGCCTGAGGGGATATGTTATATCCTGCACTTCCTACCCTGCCTATCCTACAGCTGGGAAAGGCGGCCCACAGGACAACAAACTTTTGTTTGGTACTTGCTAAGAAGGTCATTGTTATGAAATTTATATGAAGAATATATACACTTTGTTGTTATCGATAAATTATGGAAAAAAATCTTGAAAATGCAATAATTGAAATATAAGGAACGAGTATGCAGTCAATATAATTATATCATAGAATTTTTTTAATACTAAATTTTTAGTTTATTACAAGTTGAACAGTCCTATTATCTCAATTCTGTAACTAACTAGATATTTAGCTTTAGCGGAATTGGCTAAATTCAGATAATAATTAATAAAAACTTGAAGATCCTTAAATAGATGTCTATTTTCTTTCTTTAAAATAACTTTAACTTTTTTAGTTTTTTAACTTCCCACGCTTGGCAGCACCAAAGACATAGCGACCAACCCGTATTCTACCAACCTATTTAACTGACACGATTCTTTACTTTCTGAATACAACACGGATTAATCTATATTATATTCACAATTTTTTTGAAGTGTGGCCTCATTGGTTTATGATCATTAAATTTTGGATGATTTCTTTCCTCTCTTTTCATGATGCCGGTAATTGTAGGAGAATTTGAAGCGGTCAGTCAATTTCTAAGGCTTGGCTTTCGTGATTCACAAATGAATCATTCACCCAGGAACGATTTTCTCATGGGTGCAGTCAGGCGGAGAAGATAAAACTATAATTTGTCTATTAAATTCGTACCGTTGTTGAAGCGCATTGGAAAATGAGCATCGTTTACAAATTATATCACTGTCTAAATATGTAAAATAGTCTATTTATTTGCTGAAATTATAACCAAAAATTGATTTACATGACAGTAATGCTTCAGTATTCAGAGTAACCCCGCCTTACGAACCAACTTCGTGCAGGTCTCGGCTCGATAAGCTTTTCGTTCGTAAAACGAGTCTATTTTCCCCGTAAAAAATTAAAATAAAAGATTCCGATCTGAGTTAGGCTTCTCCTAAAACTCATCTCTTTCACATATATATTTTATTTTCAATGCGGCGAAAAATCATTATTTGTATTTTGATGCGCCCCTTTAAAACATTTTTCCGACGCGCGGTAGTGGAGATAGTAATTTTATTTCGGACGTAATCCTTGGCATAGTCGACAACCCGCACGTGGCCGCAAGTTTTTTGATAATGTCCAATTCATCATCGATAGATATCGACACTTTTGCCAATCCAGTGCCTTCCTGCGGTGCCCAGGATCGTGCATGGAAATATGTTCGCACTACGGAGCACATTTTATTTCCAGTCTGAATATTCGTTATTCGGTTTGGTGCACCCAGGAAAATAAATGGGTCATATTATACGAATAGTGACACACTTACCTAATGTAGCACTGATACGCCATTTAGCCGAGTCTCACATTTCTTTGAGTGTAATGGCAGGGCGTATATAGGACAGGGATCTGCTGTACTATTAAATCTAGGAAATATAATAGTTCCTAAACAATTAACAGTATTATAAAAATATTCATCTTGCTACACAACACCTGAGATCTGCTACCTGAAATTTGCGAGTTAGGCGTTGATAAACAACAATATGTAATTAAAAGCAAAGAATTAAGCATAAGCGAAAGAAACTTTGATTTCGGGTTTTTAATTCCAGAATATATTATTTTATTTTTATTATTTTTTCATTTCGATTTTGAAAGAAAGACGGATTTTTTGATCATAGAACACTTGCTCGAGCCTCCACACAACGATTTCATTTAAAATATGAGCGGTTATTGAAAGGTATAAAATTTGTAATATAAGATTTTACATTGAATACGTAATATATAAAAACTTCCTTATTACTAATAATTTAAACTGATTATCATGTAATTTTCATGAGAAAAATTGCAAGAAGGAAAATTCGTTCATCAGATTTAAGAATACTAAAAAAATTCTCGAGCCTCGAGATAAGGATGCAGTGATAATAGTTTCAATAAGACTTTAAAGTCAATTTTAAAATACTGCAATTTGTTTGTATAAGGTAATAACACATGCATTCAAAATATAACCAATCTATTAAATATAACAAACGATGTCAGGTCAAAGCATAGAAGCAGCGCCCTGCGGAATTTGTAGCATTAACTGAAAATAATGCTTCTGAATGCGGATATACGGATTAACTTGAACTCCCGATGATAAGCATCATTAGGAATGAACACCTCGCGGCTCCAAGCGACTTACGAGGCAATCATTCAAGCAGTGATTCACGCAATCATTCAGCTGGTGGATGGTCAGACGATTTGCGAGACGCCATGCAGCCTGTGAGATTTATTGCAATCCCAACTGAGCAATCCTCAGTCGATCATCCAACCACTGATCATCAACTATCATTTCGACACTCATCATCAACTATCATCCAGTCTCCTGTGATTGGTCTGAAATCACAGCACTATAGGCTCGTTCATCGCATTAATTTCATTAATTTCAGCAAGGCTAACAATTGTATTGAGTTTTCTATACGTTGGGACTGCTGGGACTTGAAGTATTGCATTTAACGCGTATAAGTAAAGTGTGAAGGTTACGTTGTTTTCGGTGAAATGCCGACTTCAGTTTTGATCGGTATTGTTCATGATGTCGTTAAAAAATAAAATAATTAATAAAATAATAATGTTATAAAAAATAAAATACTCAAATAAAAAGTAAAATGAAATAATCTTTAGGTATGGCCTAGATGTTTGTTAGCTTAAATAGACATCCAATAAGAATTTTATACCACTGTTTTTAATTATTATCTTGGTATCCTTTATTTTTTTCTGCCGACTAACCATGCATACCAAAGAGATAAAATTATATTTATTAAAATGACACGAATATTTATTTATAAAAATGACACGAGGCGCTATTCGTTTAGCACAGAACCTTTGTTGAATTAAATTCAAGGCCAAAAAAATTGAATAACTTTTGATAACTATACTGTATAAATAACACCCGAAAACCATGTGGATAATACTCGACGACCATGTAAATAACATCCAATATTCAAGTAAATGAAACTCAGTAATCATAAAAACCTCCGATAATCAAACATGTCCCTCATACATTAAATAGATAATACTTAATAATCAAAGAAGAACACTCGATCAATAAATCTCCCTCAGCTTAGCACCTTCGGCCATAAGAGGAAGACAAATGTTTCTGTCCCTGCAGGGAGTGTTTGAAAAAAACGTTAAAGACGAACCTCGACGTACACGTAATTCCCCGCGTGCGTCAGTGCGTTTATTACGCTATTTCGACGCTGTAGCCTCATTAGTGAACGCAATTTTGCTCCGTTGACTTCGCCATTAATGCGATGAAGTACATGCTACGAAACTACACTGTGAAATGTCTGTGTTCATTACATCGTTTTTTGTTGAGCAAGTTAAATTTTTTCAGCCATTGACACCGAAATAAGTCGAACATTCTTTCGGACTCAAACCAAACTCAATAATTGCCGACGCTGAATATAAATGAACTACTTATTCTATAATCAATGTCATCCGCGTCGTATGGAAAAGTCCGCAGTGTTGCAAAAGGGAAAATTTGTTTTGAAAATCCTGAATTGCCAACAAAATTTTGAGTCGTTCGCATAATTCCTTAATTATCCCAACAAATATTCTCATTTCTACAACGATCAGACCTGCCGAACACTCGTAAAGATCTTCCATGTCATAGTACAGTTGAGATTTAAACCTAATATATATTAGTGCATATATTGAGCGAGTATAAATACTAGCTAAAAAATATATTAAATTCAGGTTGCAAATAGAATGTCTGGGTTAGATTTCCAAGACATTCTTGAGGATTCTCAGCTGGAACTGGCAATCTACAGTTAAGAAGAGCTAATGTACCTTGGTTAAGTTTTTAGTCAAGACCTGCATTTCTTGTAGTTATGCCAACACCTGTAATGATACAGGTACTCCTGAATTGGGTTTTTACAATATAACGGCAAGCGGAGTAATTTTGAAAGTAATTTAATTGAAAATTTTCAATTCAATTGAATTATTACTCTCATTTGTGCCCATCTTAAGCTCACACTCGTGGTAATATAATTTTACTAACATACCGCGCAATATTTACGAGACCAACAATGTAAATTTTGCCTTATTTAAATATACTATGATGCACACAGATGCTGCGACATGAGTCTGCTCACACGCACCTGCTCTGACAGCCTGACCATCCGTTCCAGGGTAACTCAACCAAGCGCGGCGCCCGCGGGAAAACTTCTACTCCCATCACCGCTCGCTTCCGGTTAAGTGGGAGAGTACCTGACTGAATGGGGGACCCGAGCACCTGACAGAGAGGGATACCTGGAAACCTGGCTGAGTGGGAGCTTCGGAGCACCGGAATGAGCAGCAGACCGCAGCCACGTAGCACCGTGCTGAGTGGGAGACCGGAGCACCTGGCTGAGTGGGAGACCAAAAGAACCGACTGAGTGGGTGTCTGGTATTGGAGAATCATCAACGGGAATGCGTCAAGTAATCGATTAAATAATTCTAAAAGTTTGTGTTTGGTGGTGCCTGACACGGGACATCCAAAGAAGCTATTCGGGCACGTGTTTATACTATATAAATAGTGTCATCTTATTGCCAGACTCAGAATTATGTTTGATGTAGTCCCGAGACATCGTTAAACGGAAGCTGGTTCTGTCAGCGGATAGAGGATTTTATGGAGCCATTCTCAGATGGCTTTCCTAGCTCAAGCAGAACCAAGGTCGGTAGCTGACGGTTTGGAAATAAGTTTCATGGTAACTCATTTTGATATTTCTTCTCATAGAGATAATCGTAAATGAAACACAGCAAAAGCTTACCAATCGAAAATTTATCAGCATAATAAGGGCGAGCAAGCCGTTAATGACCGTCAATAGTCCGCCGATGATTTTAAAACATTGGAAAATACACCAGCCCTGAGGTGGAGAAATGATTGTTTATTCTCTTATTTTCGTACAAATATTTATTTCCTCGGAACAGGTGTAGGATTCGCCACCACGTTCACATTCTCAAGGTGCCATTCTAACTCATGTAATAAGCTACAATTTCTGTCACCAATCTTAATAAGTCGGTAAAAATCATTATATTAACTCTACAACACAAGTTGTGATATATTTGAGTTCCGTTGCACTTACCTACTGTTTTTTTGAACCTGCAGACGCCGGGTGAAGGTTCTTCAGGTTTTGGTGTTCTAGTGGAGCTGTCACAGGAATTAGGGGACACTTAAGTGCCGAAGAAAGGACTAATTACCAGGACCGGTATCCTAATTATACACGCTTCACGAATTCCAATATTCCGACAAAGCTGTCGACTTTGTCGTGTATATAATTGACCAGGCTAATTACTGTCACTAGATTTTATCTTAATAGTCCGGGATTTCAGCTAAAAAAACCAGGCTGTAAAGTACGAGTAAAAAACGTAAGATTTCCTTCAATAATGCAGATTTTTATCTTATAAACCTATGTCTTCTTTCAATTACGTATTTCAGTTAAAAAAACGTAGATTTTCTCTCAATAACGCAGGTTTACATTTCTTAAAAGCAAATTACCAGCTCAATTACGTTGGTATGTGTCCTAAAAATAACAATGATTTTCAACTGAAAAATCCGGGGTTTCATCGCAAAAACGAAGGTTTTTTTACCACTCACCACCCTTACTACCACCACTCACCAACCTTACTACCACCACTCACCACCCTTACTACCACCACTCACCACCCTTACTACCACCACTCGGCGGCAGAGTTTTCGCTGCAACGTGTGTAGGACGGATCTTCCCACGGCCGCTTCGCCGCATCGTTATTTATTGCTATTTTATTACAAATCTCGCGTTCCTTATTTAGGTTATCTGCGTATATTCTAAGATAATATAAATAAACAATAATTTATTTCAATATTTTTGCATTAATTAAAGTTTAACTTTTAGAATTTGGGATTTGGGGAATAGTTCATGGAATAAATGAAGTATTAATATGCATACAGCTAAAATAATATTGTATTCGTAAACTTTTTAGTACTGCGGAGCCAAAAAATTTTGTAAATCGTCATGATTACACATAATCGTGATTCATCACTCTTTCGTTACTGTTACTCACCACTGTTACTCATCACTGTTACTCATCACTGTTACTCACCACTGTTACTCATCACTGTTACTCATCACTGTTACTCATCACTGTTACTCATCAATGTTACTGATCACTGTTACTCATCACTGTTACTCGTACCACTGTTACTCACAACAGCCACTCAGCTACATAACTTTAGTTACAACGTTTATGTAACTAAGCCCAATCCAAAAAATAACGTATAATTTGCGTTTATTTAACTATACTTGCCTACTCAAATGTAAAATACTCAAATGTAAAAATTAATCGAGTATTTTAATAACGATCAGTAAATACTTAATCATTCAATCAATAATAATGAGAGATCAAACGCTAATTTCTCAGTTAAATTTTAACTAATCGGTTCATAGCCGTACAAGAGCAACACTGTTGTCATCACCGATAATAATTGCGCATTTATGACCTATTATTGTTTGTAATATAAGTCATAACCTTGGTAACCTTGCTGGAATCGGTAGGCAATGTGGATTGCAACGGCAATTCCACTAGATTGTAATAGCGCCTAGACCTCTGCTGGTATCCTGACAGTATACATCAGCATCATAGCTTCTCCGGCTTGTATTCATCACGGTGTTGGTGATAAATGCATTCATCACCACACTGATGATGAATAAATTCATCACCCATCAAGGACAAGTCGCCATGACAAAGAAGATTGCCTAGAAATCGACCGGTCTAGTAGTGATTGCTAATTTTCTACTGAAGTTTAGGATGGTTATCCTTTTGTGGCTTGTACGAAGGCTCGTCGTGGAACATTTGCTTGATGACGACGAGCAGGCGGGACGATCGCTCGGGACGACGTACAACAAAAGCGTGGCAAGATTGAGGCTCATAACGTGATCGGGTCAGCCGCGTCTGGCAGCGTCCATTGATTTAGATTGGCTGAGGTAAGGGCAGCGCGAGGGCTGAGGTAAGGGCAGCGTGAGGGCTGAGGTAAGGGCAGCGCGAGGGCTGAGGTAAGGGCAGCGCGAGGGCTGAGGTAAGGGCAGCGTGAGGGCTGAGGTGAGGGCAGTGCGAGGGCTGAGGTAAGGGCAGCGCGAGGGCTGAGGTGAGGGCAGTGCGAGGGCTGAGGTAAGGGCAACGTGAGGGCTGAGGTGAGGGCAGTGCGAGGGCTGAGGTAAGAGGGCAGCGTGAGAGAGAGGGTATAGCGTGTTAGCGTGTGATAGAGGGGATGGTGTGGGTGTAATGTGGATGTGTATAATGGAAAAAGTGTGATGAGTGTGTTGTGCTATTATAAAGTAATTGGTATCGGTAATGGAAAGAGAGGGACGTGTTGGGGTTTAAAGTGTGTGTATAATGGAATGAGATTGTAGCGAGCGTGTAAGGGTGTTGTGAGAATGAATAAAAGAAAAAAGTGTAATGGTTGTGTTTGTTATTATTAATTAATGGGTATCGATAATGGAAAGAGAGGAGCATATTGGGATGTAATGGGTGTGTGGAATGAAATGAGAAGGTGAGGGGCGTGTGGGGTTATAATGGGTATGAATAATGTAAAGAAAGTATAGGAGGCGTGCTAGGGTGTAATGGGGATGTATAATTAAAAGAAAATGTGAGGGGAGTGTTGGTCTGTGTGTGTAGAATGTATTGTTAGTGTGTGTCGCGTGCAGGATTATTGTCTAGCAATGATAAGAATAATAATGGAGAGAGAGCGTGTAAGGGTACGAGATGGTGAGAAAAATAAAGCTTGCGCTAATGTATGAGAGAGGCGAGTGCTATAATAAATGAGAGTAGGTGTCTTAAGTTGCCAAGAAAGAAAGTGTGAGTGTGTACGAGAGTGGATTTTTGGTCAAAGAGAGTGTTAGAGTGTAAGAGAGAGGGAGATGGACGATGTACGGGTAAGATGGGAAATAAGAGATATATGTGTCAAGGTATAATGATATAAATTGATGTGTTTCAGTAGGGGACAACAAAGGACGTGTTGGAGTGTAGCTATAGATAGCGAGAAAAATGTTAGTTCATTGCTAGAAGGAAATATAGATAGAATCGACCTAAGACATGCTGCTAAAGTGAGAGGCACGGGCACAGATCTAGACGGCTACAGGGGCCTTATGAGGTATGGTGGACAGTGAGGGGAGAACGAGGGCTCGAGAGGAGGGTGGGTGAGGGAGGATGAGGCTCGAGAAGATAGTGAGTGAGGGAGAGGCTTGTGAGGAGGGTGATTGCGGGTGAGGCTCGAGAAGATAGTGAGTGAGGGAGAGGCTTGTGAGGAGGGTGATTGCGGGTGAGGCTCGAGAAGATAGTGAGTGAGGGAAGCGCAAATATTGAAGCGCAAATGTGAGTTAAGAAACAAAAATTATTGGATTACATTTTTGTCCAAGTTTTCCGAAGTGAAAGTATTCTACCAGCTAAGAGATACTACTTTATAAAGCCATTCACAACATCCAATTAAATTTATAATAATTAGTCTGAAATAAATCCACAATACATTTATTTCGATATATTTGCTAAATAATTATGTTGCGTTCCTTCACTTGTAAAACACTTGCTAAATTAGTTTTCAACGCCAAATAAATAAATTTTAGTGAATGCTGGATATCTTTATCAAACCATTTTTCCTGGGGCCATACTTTCAAAACTCGCTAAGTGAACGTAAGTACTTACGCTTTATTTTCTTGTCTATGATTGGTAGATTTTGCTCGAAAGGCCGTCAATGATTGGCTGATGAACTTACGATCTCTTAACTATTTTTGAAAGTATAGGCCCTGAATAATGAATTAGTTCAGGCTCACTTTATAACTCAGGAACCACCATATTTTACTACTCCCTGGTATACTAAAAATTTCACACTGAAATTCTTACAAGTTTTCCTACAGTGATTAAGGTTGTGAATGGTTTTATAAAGTAGCATTTCTTAACTGGTAGAATATTATCACTTCGGAAAACCAAGGAATGAGCGTTCATGGACTTCATCGATTATCAGAAATTTTAACTTCCGTTGCAGGTTTCCGTCCGCGTTTTTTGCATTGCAAATTAAGGGTTTTATTTTCATTACGATGTCTAACGTAAATTTCGGCTGAATTCTGCTCGAAAAGTCCGCAAAATAGGAGTAAAGCGTTTGTAAATTCTAAATCACTAAATAATTTGTTAAGAGACATGAACTTGTGAATATTTCAAATCAACGAGTTTATTTTTGAAGAGTTTAGAGTTTGCGTATATTTTCGTCTCATTTGACATGCTTGTGCATAATTTTGAACTGCTTTGAAAGGAATTAATGGAATTATTGTTCTTGTTTACGTCTTTTTTGACGTGCTTGGGTACTTGGGATTTGAATTATTGTATTTCTTTATTGATAATTACACGTGCTTGTATTACATTTGCTTGAGGTGTTGGCGTGGGGGTGAGGGGACTGTTGCCGAGCCCCCCAAACTCCCCCCAACCCCACGGAACTCCCACTTCCGTTGAAGCCACAACCACCGTCAACGGCGACGCTCCTCCGGCCGTCCCGTTCGTTGACCTCACAACGCTTCCTGACGCCGACGCGTCATTACAAACCTACGTTAACTACAAACTCTAAACTCAGTATTTCCGAATAAAACTTATATATAATAGTTGATATTCGTATAATAATGCAAAATAATTAGATTTATGCACGTAGAATGCGAACAGGAAGTTGATTTACACGGTCGGTGAACGCGCGTCGTGAATGAAGCTAAGGAGAAACGCACTGCGCATGCGCCGCGGAGTCTCACGCACACTCACGCACGTACTACGAAATACTACTACTAATACTACTACTACTACTACGACGCGCGGACGTTTGCCTGATACTACGCACAACGACGCGGCATTCAATGAACATTTATAAATACGAGCTTGCAATTTACTTAATGGTTTCTGAGGAGTTACGTCTTATTCGTAGAGTACCTACGTATAATTGAATGATTGATGATAAGTTAATTGACTGATGGATGATAGACCAATTGAATGATAGATGAAATGTTAATTGGATGATAGATGATAGGTTAATTAATGATAGATGAAAGGTTAATTGCATGATGGATGATAGATCAATTGAATGAAAGATGATATAATAACTGAATGATAGATGTTAGATTAACTGACTGATAGATGATTTATTAATTGACTGATAGATGATAGATTGAATAAAACTCCGTACAGTGATTAGTTTGGCATCACGATGTGTGATCCAATATTGCTGGGTGAATGTTCACTATTTGCCAGGTTTGCTGTTATCTTAGAAAGTAACGTAGATACTACCTTATCGTCGTATTTATACCCTCCGTACAATTGACATACATGCAGATACACGCCTGCTCTTGTATCTGCTTTACTCATACAATAGATACACAAGAAGAGACTACACATAGTTTGGTATTTAAATTACTTATACAATAGATACAGGGGCATAAACGTTATAATTTATTTTCATATTAGGTTACACTCCATGTATAACAGAACTACACTCCATGTATAACAGAACTGAACTCCATGTACAACTGAAGTACACTCCATGTATAACAGAACTGAACTCCATGTACAACTGAAGTACACTCCATGTATAACAGAACTACACTCCATGTATAACAGAACTACACTCCATGTATAACAGAACTGCACTCCATGTATAACAGAACTATACTCCATGTATAACAGAACTACACTCCATGTATAACAGAACTACACTCCATGTATAACAGAACTACACTACTTAACAGACAACAGGCCTTCAACATTTTTTAATAGCCATACAACAGAATAATAATAGTTATGATGAGAAACAGTAATGAAGACGTTCAAATAAATAACAGCTGATAAATGGAACATAATATTTTTAACAATGAGAGATAGCATCAATAATAATGATTTAAAGGCATTGAATAAGTAGTGATTTATCAGTTAAAGAATAAGATAACACATGTAATTGAATTAAACATTAATTTAGAGCTCAAAATATAAGTTTATCTGGCACTTAGCTGAAAATTGATTCCTGGTATATAAATATATTTATTTCATTCTTCATTCCAACGTGATTTATTTATGATCATTTTAGGGAGATTTTAGATCAATTTCCTCACACTACGTCAATCAACGAGATATTATTTCAAGAGATCAATTCGATTCTTCGAATTCAAGTATGAAAATAATTTAAAATAAGATCAATAAAATTCTTCGATTTCACATAGCAATATAATTTTCAATTAGATCAATACAGATCTTCGTGTGATATTTTCAAATTTTCATTAAAAATTAATTTTGCACTATGAATTGATTGCATATAAAGCTGGATCACTCTTTATAGGGCATTGCATTCACTGCATTAGAACTGCACTCACTGCAGCAGAACTGCACTCACTGCAGCAGGACTGCAGTCACTGCATTAGAACTGCACTCACTGCAGCAGAACTGCACTCACTGCAGCAGGACTGCAGTCACTGCAGCAGAACTGCACTCACTGCAGCAGAACTGCACTCACTGCAGCAGAACTGCAGTCACTGCAGCAGAACTGCACTCACTGCAGCAGAACTGCACTCACTGCAGCAGAACTGCACTCATACAGAACTGTATAATTTTCTTACCTCTCGTGAATTTCTAATTAATTACTAATAAACAAAATTTACTTCACTCAAGCGCCCCTGTTGCATTCGACGTGTTGAGTTCCCAGGCAATTTTTTGGATATACAACCTTTTTTTTAATTCAACATGAATTGTACTTCAACATTTAGTTTAAAGTATTGCTTGCCTGACTATCGTTAAAAAATCCGCTATAAATTAATTGTTTTTGTATAAAATTTAATTATTCAATAATCAACTTTTCTACACTTTTTTACACATAAACTTTGAAAATACGCACGTGAGAACAAGCGTACACTCTCACACTCTCTTCTTGGGCCTACCTGCTCTCTCTCTCGCTCTTTTCTTGAGCCTACCTGCTCTCTCTCTCGCTCTTTTCTTGAGCCTACCTGCTCTCTCTCTCAGACTTTTTTCTTGAGCCTATCTGCTCTCTCTCTCTCTCTCATACTCTTTTCTTGAGCCTACCTGCTCTCTCTCTCTCTCTCTCTCTCTCTCTCAAGCTCTTTTCTTTCGCCGTTTTTTTAAACATTTTCTACAGAATGGCAGGTATGTGATCCGACGGGAGTTCTGAGTACCGCGTGAACTTCTTCGTAGCCGGTCGCCGCAGCGCTGCAATGATCAGAAAAAAACCGCTAGGCCTTGCAGGTAAAAAAAATAGAATAAATTGTTGAGAATTAGACGAATACTTGTGAAAACGCATAAAGTTTAAAAAAAATACCTAATCCGCTAAAAGATGTTTAATGCATCGTATGGATGCCATTCAACAACATAACCTATTTTGATCAGATTACTTTGTCTATTAATTTCGTTAGTTAAATGCCTTCTTTTTCGATAAAAAAGAAGTTATTTCGAAATATCACTGATGTAATCTCTCTGATGCATCACTGATGTAATCTCTCTGATGCATCACTGATGTAATGTCTCTGATGCATCACTGATGTAATGTCTCTGATGCACCACTGATGTAATGTCTCTGATGCACCACTGATGTAATGTCTCTGATGCACCACTGATGTAATCTCTCTGATGCACCACTGATGTAATCTCTCTGATGCACCACTGATGTAATCTCTCTGATGCACCACTGATGTAATGTCTCTGATGCACCACTGATGTAATGTCTCTGATGCATCACTGATGTAATGTCTCTATACATCACTGATGTAATAATTTCGATGTATTACTGTAGTAATAATGTACTATTAGGAAATATTATGCCAAATAAGCTGCCATTAGGTATGATGTACATCTATATTTCTTCAGGTGCGGCAGCTGCACGCGCATAGCTGCTGATGCTTGTGTATAGTTTCATGTTCGTATGTGGCGCTGTTTTATGTTTATGCCAGGTGCAGCATAACATGTACAAATATAACGTAGTTATACCAGCTGTAGCTCTACGTACACTAACATGGCAATATGCAGATTTACGCCATTTCCACGACAGCTGCATGCTACAGCAGCTGCAGCTACGCACTATGGCAGCTGCAACTGAGGTACGCAGCTGCAGAGTTCGTTGACCTGAACGTCTGGATGGTAACCTGCTTTGCGGATTCCATGCCCGGAAAAATGTCTAGAAATTCCCGTCTACTTTACGGCGCTGGTCACGGCTTTCGTAGCTTACGGTGATTATGCCTGCCGTAGCGTACGGTAATTACGCCTGTCGTAACGTAAAGTGATAATGACTGGCGTCAACTGAATTGAGTATCAGTATCAGTATCAGTATCAGTCGTAACCTACGTACTCATTCACTGAACTTTTATGCGGAACCTTACTAGGGATGAGCTACATTTGTCCGTCAACTTATTTAAATATTTTAACCTAAAACTAAACGCAAGTTGAGTTAAGTTAACAGAGTTGTGCTGTCAGCTAATGAGTTATTGTTCGAATATCCAGGAGCTTCTTATTATATACGGTATTTTTTTACGTTTTTTTCAATGTTGATAAATGTGTCTATGGAGGTTTCCTGGCGAACAATCGCAGGGGCTTACAAATATCGTTAAGTTTCTTTCAATTTCGTTAGATAGCCTACGGGCTTTTTGCTATATACCTAATTGCCGAACGAAATTTGTTTTAAAAATTAAGTGGAGGCGTCAAGCTTAACTAAATGACTTTTTATTAAAAAATACATGGAAATGCCAAAATCATATCAAAATCCGTAATATAGTAGATCCAGCAGCCAATCATTATCACCGGCTATAAAATATACCCATGATGTCCATCAGGCAACCAGGATTTCATATTGATGTCATTCATATTGTTATTCTGAATTTGATTTTGAATTATCCAGTCTTCTATATATTACTCATTATATTTTTCTTGGCACATTCTAATTAATATTGTTTGCTTTATTTTGTTAACGAATTTCTTGTTGTCATTTAGTTTATGATTTTACTTGATACTTCTCAATTTTTAGCGCATTTTCTCATTTATGGAAAGAAGCGCTATTGTGCTCGCCATGCCCGTCCGTCCAACCGTCTGTCCATCCGTCTGTCTGTCCGTACGTGACTCACATTTTCGTCGACGAAAAAATTCGATCTCTGTCTCTCACTGCTGTGAGTGAATTTTTTTATGTATTTGATATTACATGACCATTTCCTACAATTTCAAGTCTTAAATGTGGGACACGTTGAACTCTATCGTTAACTGTTTTTATTTTAATTTTAATTTACAAAAAAATAATTAGTTTATAATATACAGCAATTTTATCTTGCTGTTTCAATACAAAATTTCTTATATTTTACTTGTTGAATTTTAATTCAAATCTTGTACTAAAATTTATTTGATGCTGAATTTTCTTTCAGTCTCCGTTATCACGATTATTTTCATATCGAACGGTTGAATTCGACACGAATGCACATGCACATCAATCTTTTTTTAATTAAAATAATTCAAAATATAACATAAATATAGGTTTCTTGCATTTTTTACATGCTACATCTTTCGTTATCTCGCAGTATCGCCATCAAAGTTTCACGCTTCCAGTGCGATTTTAATTCGAATTTTGCTGGCCATATAAATCTCATTTTTAAAACCATTGCCTGTTTAGGTTACGACTACAATAAGATTTTTTAAATTGAGCATAGAAAATTGGCCACCCTGGTTGAAATTATAGTTTCAATTAGGAATTAAATAAAAGGAAAGCAGGTAGCTGATTTCATATATAACGATCCCCCGCTAGTTGATGGCATTGCCCGGGTCCTCCATTTGTAATTCATAAGTCGTTGTATTATTAATTCATATAATTTTTAATGGTGGTCACGTGTGTACCCTATTTCTAATTGTCGTTTGGACAAACGAGCTGAATGTTTTATAGTCTGCCGGTTAGTCACAAGATGGTAATCGTTACGCCAGGTCACATGCGAGGATGAAACACGACGACCGAGGCTAATTTCCTCTACCGACCCATCCACAAACACGACTGACGTTATCAGAGGTTCTGAAATATGACACAATACTTTACAAACTTCTTATTGATGTCAAAAACGATTGTATGCGTCACATGAGGATTTGAGCTTGGTAGATCGCAGAGGCACTTCAGGCTCTTACTGAAATTTATTCCTTTGCTACCCCTTCTACGTATTTATGACCCTTATGTAAATATCCGAAAAAAATCCTATGTTTAATAGGTAAAATTTACTCCCAACGCTAATAGAGTCAGCAATAGAAAACCTTCATGAGTATAGATCATTTACCCGCAAGAGAAGCGTACGGTCACTTCGTCATGTGAGTAGTCATTGCCGTCATGTGAGCATTGCCCCTAAAGGGGATCGTCGGCGATGTCTCTTGCACAATGGGGTTTCGGTAAGCAAATTCTAAGCATGCACATCTCACAAATATCCGGTCCAGGAAGGTGCGTGTGGTCGCCCTCGCCTCTACACCATCCTTGACTCGGTCGTCGGTTGCGAGGTCATCGTACCAGCGGACTCAGAAGCCGTGCAAGGCCTTTGCAGGTTCTTGCTTCTTGCGCCTCGCATTCCAAGCCAAACCTGAACGGCCAGCGCGTGCCTTTATGCCGACAATGAGGTCGCCAATGCTTGCGTTACTCGCAGGAATTTCATGTGCTCCTTGAAATCCGTTCATTCTTAGTGATTTACGAGTTAATTCAATTGTTTTGTATGTAATTATCATGCCCGTGCAGCGATCGCTAAAAACATTCTAACAAAAAGCGCCGGGTTCAACAAGTATCCCCACACTACAACTAAAACATCTCCCCCGAAATATGCCGCAGTTCTTACTCTTCATATTCAATCAGTTAATTTACGCTGGATACTTTCCCGATTCACTCAAACGTGTCATAATGATTTACATCCCCAAGCCTAATACATCTAAACACCAAGTCAAAAACTATAGACCCATCCCCCTCCTGGACATACCCGGAAAATTACTGGACAAAATACTTAACAAAAGATTTTACAACCATCTCGAAACAAACAACTTCCTCAACCACAGACAACACGTACAAAGAAAACAAAGAGGAAGACATACTGTTAATTACGATCTAAACACTCTCAATCAACCTAGCTCAAAAATACAATAATATGCGTTTAAAAATTACTTTTTAAAGACAACACTTCTAAAGGATACAGTGTCTCCTATGTTACACATCTACAATGAATTTCTAATTTTATTTCCGTATATTAATAAAAATTAATTTTAAAATTTTTTAATATTAATATATGAAAAAAAATAAATTTCTAAAATTATTTATTGTGTCAATTGATTCATGCCTTGTCTTCAACTTTGCACAAATGTGCAAAATTTCAGATTGATTGGACAGGTAGAAGTGTGTTGAATATCGATTATAAAATTTGTAGAAGAAAAAATTATTTTTTCAATTTTTCAAATTAAAAAAAAATAATTTTAAAATTATATTTTCTGTTAATTGATTCATGCATTGTCTTCAACTTTACGCAAGTGTGCCAAATTTTAGATCAATTGGACAGGTAGAAGTGTGTTAAATATTGATTGTAAGATTTGTAGCAGACAGACATACAAAAAAACGGACAAGAAGTGAAGTTAAAGAGAAGTGTTGTAAAATAGACATAGTCCTCCGTGACGTAAGAAGAGCATTCGACCGAGTTTGGCACGCTGGCCTCGCATATAAAATCATTCGTCTAAACTTACACACTTCATTTACGCGAGCACTTATTGACTTTATTGCCGATAGCACAGCTTCAATTAGAACAATAACTTACTTATAGGCCCTTCATTCCCACTACACACCGGAGTTCCTCAAGGAGCCTGTCTCTCACCCTGTCTCATGTATCTGTATAAATAACAGCATTTACAACAGCTTCATCAGCAAGAACAGCTGCAGCAACGGCATCAACAGCAGCAGAAATTAACAGCAGCAACAGCAGCAGTAGCAACAATTAACAGCAGCAGCAACAGCAGCAGCAACAGCAGCAGCAACAGCAGCAGCAGCAGCAACACCGCCACCACCAGCAGCAGCAGCAGCAGCAGCAGCAGCAGCAGCAGCAGCAGCAGCACCAGCAGCAGCAGCAGCAACAGCAGCAGCAACAGCAGCAGCAGCAGCAACAGTCCACATTCTTGTTCAGATTACCACCACCTGGCGACGCGTGATGCGCCTCAAGCGATGAACATCTTCAGCACACGCGTCTTGGGTGTACAAATGTACATATATTCGAGTGTACGACGTATTAGTACAACCAGGATGTGTATACGACATCTGAAGGACACATGGACACGATTTGCCTATGTATTTTAAATTTTATTTTGTCATGAATCGTGGACAGAATAAATTATCCAGTTCTGAGAAATGTCTTAATCTCAATTGCAACTCAGGCTGAAGATAAAAGGAAATAAAATGCGTATCAAACGTTTGCGTGACCAGAGCATGCAAATCGATCACGCGTGGCTGATTAGTAATCATGGAAGGTGATTCTAGATTTACTCTAGCAGCACGCGCATGCATAGTAGCATAGATTTAATTCCACCACAGTTTACTGAAATAGAAATGTTAGTTAAGACACAAGTCAGACACGTGTGTTTGCCGAGACCAAAAGATGAGCGCAATTTTTCTGAACCTCTTGTAGTTTGAATTTCAAGTTAGTAATTGCCTGTTTCCTTGAAATGCTCTAGGAATTTATTTTTCCCTAAATTCGACTCATTTTACAACCCTTCTCTTTAACTCATTTTACAACCCTTCTCTTTAACTACACTTCTTGTTGTTTGTTTGTTTGTTTGTCTGGTACAAATCTTATAATCGCCTTTAACATGCAATCGCTCTAATTGTCCAATCGATCTGAAATTTTGCACACTTGCGTAAAGTCGGAGACAATGCTTGAATCAATTGACAGAATAAATAATTTGAAAAATTAGAAAAAAATTTAATAATAAAAGTATGTTACTTCTTTTTATATCTAAAAATAAAATTAGAAATCCATTGTACATAATGTTTATAACATCGAAGACAGTGACCTCTTTAGAAGTCTTGTCTATAAAAAGTAATTTTTAAACGCATATTATTTGATTACACTTTACTTAATCGTAAACGCGAACAAAACGCTCTCCTATTTGCACAATGCAGTTTTTTTCATAATTTTTCTTGAAATTAAGACATATAACTCTCATCCAATTCATTATTAATGTAGTAACGGATCAACTTCTTTCGATGAATTTTGTCATTGAATCTCTAATACATGTATAACAATTGCGTTTACGCTACACGTAGCTCCTTCGCAAAGAACGATTCATATAACAACGCAATATGCCGAATTTCTGCGACATGAGAAAAAAAAATTATTTCACTCAATTACGCCTAGCGCAATTATTGCAATAACACAATACAGTACAACTATAACGACACAAAACAGTACAACAATAGCTACACAATACAAAAACAAAGCTCATTGTATTTATTTTTGATAAGACAAAAAAATGGCCAGTGGCCATTTTTTAATGGCTTAATCCTACCCGCATTCGTGGCACGTATTGTCATACATTAAAGCCGCTTACCTGCCACTTGCACGTAAATTGCCTGTTTTACCAGCCGTGTCCATTCGATAATCAGGCTATTGTCCTTACCATATATTTTCTCTCCAAACCATTACGATTAGCAGATTATTTTTTTGCCAGATATTTTCTATCCATAAACATCCGATAATCTTTTAGTGTCCTTCCCACATATTTTATATTTATAACCATCCCGTAAGCAGGTTATTTTAACTACCATAAATTCTGCGGCCATGTCTCTACGATAAGCTGGTCATCATATCTTCCATAAAATTCTAAACTTGATGGATCTCGTCCTGTCGCTGTAACGAAAGCAGTTCGTGTGTCCTCACAAGCTGCCTCAATTATGAGGTTAGCTCCTCTTGCCGCATTAATAATGTTATGGCGCCAGACACTCATGGCGGTGTCACATGTCTAGAATTATGGCCGGTTCAACGGTGGCCGTCGAAAAACACTCATGGCGAAAAACACTCATGGCGCCAGACACTCATGGCGACGTCCCATGTCTAGAATTATGGCCGGTTTAATGGTGGCCGTCGAAAAACACTCATGGCGAAAAACACTCATGGCGCCAGACACTCATGGTGGTGTCATATGTCTAGAATTATGGCCGGGTTATCGGTGGCAGTAGAAAATAGGTTGTGTGCATAATGTTCATACCTTTCACAGGATTTGTTGAAAAGATGAAAGGTATGCACAGCGCAACGCTCAGGGAGCTGGTAAACTAAATCATCAATAAAATACAATTGTTGTATATGAGGTAATGTATTCCATCACGTGAACATTGGTTTAAAGAAGTGAACCCATGTTTTTCCCCTCGGTAGATTAATTTTTTAACGATAACTAATGCATTATATCCTATGTAATTTGAGTGTTAAAATTGGAGACATGTAATGATTGTAATGAATGTAATGACATGATTGTAAAATTGGAGACATTTTTTACAACACTTCTCTTCACCTCCACTTCTTGTTGTTTGTTTGGTTGTCAGCTAAAAATCTTATAATCGATATATAACAAACTTACAGTACCTATACTTGTCCAATCGATCTGAAATTCTGCACACTTGCGTAAAGTCGGAGTCATTGCGTGAATCAATTGAGAGAATTAAAAAAATATTAATTTTAATTTTTTAATATTCAATAAATAATTAGAAAAACAAGAATTTTTTAAATCTTTACTAATAAAATAAGAAATTCATTGTGCATGTGTAACATCGGACACACCGGCCTCTTTAGAAGTGTTGTCTATAAAAAGTGCTTTTAAACGCAAATTATTATATTAACTGTTCTAACCCAGTGAAAACTTACAGACGCGGCAGCTTCTGATTTGGATTACCAGAAGCTGGGGCGACTCTAAATTTTGTTAAGGAATAGTACCCTTGTATTTTATAACATATAAATGGATGGAACTATGACCAAGTATTTCAGCTTTTCATCCAATGTCTATCAATATTTCTATAAGCCATGGTAGATAATATGACAGAGTGAACAATTAAATATTGAAAGTGAACCCATGTTATGGGTGTACCTTTAATTTTGAGTAAACTAATGCGTTTTGTGAGTTATGGGTATCTGTTATTCACATGAGCACCACATATTTTGCTGAGGGATGCCACAAATTTTGTTGAGGGATGCCACAAATTTTGTTGAGTGATGACCTATGTCTATGGTGTTTGATACGCATCTGTCGTGTCAATATTCTTCGCAACGCGAGATCTGGTTTGAAGCGGAGATCTGGCACGTACTTTATATACGCAACTTTCGATCCGGAATAAGGCGGACCTGTACCAGCAAGCCACCAGAAACGATAAAAAAAAACACAAACCCCCAGGAAAATGACGGTGAAACAGCGTTGATTACAAGTTGATTTCGTTAAAACTACGTTTAATCAACGACATTCCAATGTCAGATGTTTGGTGGGAAGCTTATATAATATATAAGTTTGGTGGGAAGCTTAAATAATAATATGCAATCAATCTCCTGTTCTATATAATAATATAGAATCTCTAATATAATATTTAATCTCTTGTTGCCAAGTTTTGATGAATACTTTCGCAAACTTCTATCGACATTCTCATGATTATCACATATGTACAAATTTTAATAAAATGAAGAAAAAATTTATGTACTCTAAATGAAAAATAATATAAATTTTTTCTACGATTTTTTTAGGAGTTCTTCGAATAGTGTAATCTTTTACGAAATGTAAAAACGTAATTATCTGGAAATTATGCATCCAACCAAAAACTGATCATTTTTCGTTGTCGTGTGTTTTTCCATACGAAATTTATAAAATGTTTTATTCGTATGACACAACTCGATGAAAATTGTTTCCTCATATGCGTTAGTTTCAGCAAAAAATGAACGTAATATTCTTTCAGAATTTGAAAACTTTAAATGAGTTAAAAATAATAGCATTTCATGATCAACCAATTGTCTTTTTGAAGTGATAAATATCACGTAACTTACGACCGTCCAGTATATATTAATTATTACCGTACATTAGGTACCGCTTCACGTAATGCAAAAAATGATGTTGATGTTGCTCTAAAATATGTTGAGTGCTTGTTATTAGAGCATATAAATACATCATCTCATATTAAGTTGTGCAATTCTCACTCCACGGCTCTGAGACTTGCGTAAGTACTACTGTGCTGCGACGACCTGCGTAGAGTTCCGCACTGAATTTTAATTCGATGACGGCAGCGAAAAAATATAATATTTTACTACTTTTTTTTTAATTTACTACAAGATGAAAATATTATTTTGTAATAAGCTCAGGTTGCAAACTCTAAAAAAAGATAATTATTGTATAAAATATCGCCTTCTACTCAGAGATAGGTTACTCATGCCAATAAATCAATGCGCATATAGTTAAACAAATTGCTGATGATTTTCGACTTCTTCTTGTTCTTAATGATAAAAGGTGTTGAGATAATTGGTGTATTTTTTTTATTTTTTTAATAAATACTTCCTCTATATTTTACTTCATTAAACTACCCGGTAGAAATGAAAGTCTTGCAGTATGATTGAATATTCATATAATCAGTCAGGCGGGAATTTTTCTAAAGATTTTACATACATAAGTTATACCTATCTTACGTCAAAGCCTCTTCCATGTAACCTGAACATCAACTCTATTTATATCCGCCAATAATAATTCTTGGCTAAAATTAGCTCAACCAATCACTAACTTAATTAACATATGCGGTTCAGTTCTCAATCTATCACGTCATTCTGGCCGAATTCTCAGAATAATAATATAAATTATTGCGCACCTGTTATTCGTACGCGCATACAAATGCTTCAAAGGATCCAATAACAGTGATAACATTTACGTTAAATAAAACATCCCTCGCACGCTTTTATTTGCTATTGAAATATTCGCTCGACAAATATTTTAAAACGTAATACTGACTGACGGACTGTTATGCAAACCTGTATGTTGTGTGGCTACAAGTTGCACAATCCTGTATGATGCGTGGCTACTAGTTGCACAATCCTGTATGATGCGTGGCTACTAGTTGAACAATCTTGTATGATGTGTGGCTACTAGTTTCACAATCCTGTATGATGTGTGGCTACTAGTTGCACAATCCTGTATGATGCGTGGCTACTAGTTGCACAATCCTGTATGATGCGTGGCTACTAGTTGCACAATCATGTATGATGCGTGGCTACTAGTTGCACAATCATGTATGATGCGTGGCTACTAGTTGCACAATCCTGTATGATGCGTGGCTACTAGTTGCACAATCCTGTATGATGCGTGGCTACTAGTTGCACAATCCTGTATGATGCGGGGCTACTAGTTGCACAATCCTGTATGATGCGTGGCTCCTAGTTGCGCATTAATTTTTTTACCATTTGGTAGCGGGTGCTCGCAACAAAAATGCGAGATTGGAAAAAATTCGTTCAATCAAAACCAATCGCAATATCAAAACTTACATTTATAATAATAGTTATATTTACAATCGTCATAGAACACCTATCACTTGTAATCATCGTAGTAGTTTTTGAGTATCAGGTTAATGGACACGTCTATATAAGTCGGTGACGTCATGCCAAAGGCTTCAGTGACCGGCCGTCGAGGCCACGTGATAAGTCATGCTGCTCTGCATGTATTCAGGCCACGTACTCTGGCCACACGTGTTCCGGAGAATTACTCAGTACAGGTATTCAGGATCATTTTTCAACTCATAGGCGTTCATGAAAAGGAAATATCAGAACATGAGTAGCATGAAGTCTGTTTTTACTTCCTGTAACTTTGAAATTTGATTCAATTGACTATATGTCCAGTTTATATTAATTGTTTTTCTTTTCATTTTGGCTCCTAAAGTTTCTGAAAACAAGGCAGATTGCGAGACACAATGAGTTCCATGAAGTGAACGGAGTAATGAATATGCAAAAATGTCTCTCGTTACGATGGAAGGACAATGGAATACAGCTATGTACAAATGAGTGGTGGCCCACTCTACACACGAGTGTGCACTCACCGAGCCACACCCACTCCACACATAATTTTCAATTGACACTTAACCACTCCACTCACTGTTGTGGTATTGACCCACTCTACCGTTTGAGTGGTGACCTCAGCGCGCCAGAGCAAGCGTGACGCAATCCTTGCTGTGTCCAGTGAGAGGTCACAGTGAGAAGCAGTCTCAGCTTGTAATTGATGGAATTCACGCCAAGCCTCAGGATTTCTGCCTAAAATGTGATTGCATCATTTTTATTATTGATAGAACTTAGGCCTAGCGTCAGGCCGTTGCCAGCAACAATATAGTTTGAGAACGAGCATCATCTTCGACAATTGCGCAGCTCTGTCAAGTTAGGTACTATTTGAAATTCCGAAGCACTGGCATGTATTATTTATCTATAAACTATAGTTCATGAACGATGTGAGTCAGTAATTGTGTAGTTTTTCGGTGTTCCTTAAAATAAGGATAAATTTTTTACATCTTACGCAATTATTTCGTACAGAGTTTAAATGGTTATTTATTTACAACAGCGCGTATTTGTTAGTTAATTTTAATTAGCACTGGACTGCTTTCCAGCCGCTTGTGTTCCTGTTGTTTGCGCAACCGTTATTTGTGCAACTGTTGTTGGTAATTTCGGTGGATCAGCATAAATGCATCTCTTAACTTACTTAGCTACTGATTACTTGGACCAGCACTAATAATCTCGTCAGAGCTAACAGCTTCCTCATTCCATTTCGTAGTTTAAATTTTTGATGTATTTTTACTGCCTCTTCTGCAGCTCTACTGTCCCCTGTGCTACCTTCAGATGATTGTGTTGCTAGGTGATCTTTACGTTACTGATGGCGCTGCAGTTATTGCATGATGTCGTTGGCTCTTTGTTTCTGTTGGCTCTCTATTGCTGTTGGCTCTCTGCCGCTGTTAGCTCTCTGTAATAGTTTTTGTTATTGTTGCATTTTCAATTGTTACTGCTGCTGCTTCTGTTAATTACTGCTGTTGGCATGATGCTGTTGGCTCTCTGTTGCTGTTGGCTCTCTGTTGCTGTTGGCTCTCTGTTGCTGTTGACTCTCTGTTGCTGTTGGCTCTCTGTTGCTGTTGGCTTTCTATTGCTCTTTGCTCTTTGCTGCTGTTGGCACTCTGTAATACAAAGTATTTATTACTGTTGCGTTTTCCATTGTTACTGCTGCTATTTCTTTTACTGCTGTTGGCATTTCTGTTGCCATTGCTGTTGCCGTTACAGTATATAGCAGTCATTACTGCTATTGCCGTTAATGTTGTTGCTGATGGCATTTCTAATAACGTGGTTGCTGATGTTGTCGCTGCTGTTGCTGTTGACGTTGTAGTTGCTGTTATCCCTGCTGTTGTCGTCGCTGTTGCCGTTGCTGTTGTTGCCGCTGTTGCTGTTGACGTTGTAGTTACTGTTGTCCCTGCCGCTGCTGTTGCCGTTGCTGTTACCGCTGCTGTTGCCGCTGCTGTTGCCGCTGCTGTTGCCGCAGCACCACGTAACAATGACCTCCAACAGTCACCACCAGCGCGTGTCTCTCAAGTTCGTCCCCATCGACCTTGCTGGGAGCTGCTCAGGGGTGCGGAGCGCCCCCCTCTCACCTGCAGCTATTTTTACCTGAACATTAGTTAAATAATCATGTAATTAATTACTTAAACCCTTAATATTTGTTTATTTGCCTACCTATTTATCTTTTTTTATTAATCTCTGACTCCTACATCTGTTACTATTTTTACCTGAATATTGGTTGGCTAATTTTGTATTTAATTACGTGAAGTCACAATATTTGTTTATTTGACTGCCTATTTATCTTATTTATTCATATCTGACTCTTACACCTGCAGCTATTTTTACATGAATAGCCTAATTATTGACATACGCGCTAGTTTACTTAACTGAGTCAGCGAGACCTACTTAACTGACCTGACCCTGATGAAACATCTACGAAACCCTTTCATTGATATGATAATAATTATAAGTTCACCCTTTTTTGCTGCATATGAGGTTTAATCTTGAGGAAATAGCACTATTTTAGTCACGTCAATACGTCTATTTTTACTTGAGAATATGACCATCTAACTCATTGCTCGCTAAAAACATGAATATATCTATAGCTTTAGAGTTATAATAGAGCTATATCTATAACCATAGATAATATAAGCTCATCAAAAGACTAAATTGTCAATTCGCTACAGCTTGCTTTATCCATGCACCTGTTGCCAGCGTAAAAAATCTCCAGCCATAAATGATTCTAAAAAACGTGATTCTGAAGTTGGTACAAAAAAACATCTTCTGTTGGGTTTTCTAATTTCTAATTTTTATTCTAGGATAATTATCATTCTTCTTATGAGCTGATCTAGCGCGATTGTTTAAAGGAATAAGGTTCATGGTGTAAACAGATTTTCATGCATTAATTTAATCAGTGATGATGGCGGGATCCTGGAAAATTCCATGGAAAATATGGTCGTGCATTAGAATGCATGGATCGATGGCAGTGCTTTTCTTCCAATTTTTCTATACAAATCATGTATAGAAAAATGTTCCCGTATTGCAATTTTTTCTGTATAATTTACAGTAATTTTTACGCTATTCATGCTACAGTACCGCGTAATGTTTACAGTACAAAATTGATCATAAAATTTTTCTCTCTCCTGTACTAAGCAAATTTGAAACATTCAAGCATGTTCTAAATATTCTAAAGGCCGTGTGTTCACCGAAACTTAAATAAGAGAAAAATTTAGTCGAGAGTGTTCAAAGACGTGCAACAAGGATTACTCCAGGCTTAAATGGCAAGTCTTATGAATAAAGAATATATAATTAGCGATGATGAAGCTGCCAAGCCTTTGTTATGAACATCTGCGTGCCGACCTCATTGAGGTATATGAGTATGCTCATATCTATACAACACTCAAGAAGGATTACCACATGGGCCTGGGTATAAGTCAATTCGCTATTTATTTTAAAGGCAATTTTGTAAATACCTGGTCACGAGAATTACTCAAATTGTCGATGCGCCAAATTTGGCCTATTCTTCAGCGCCGATGCCATACTACATTATACTAATTGTGCAACACCACATAAATATGTGATAACGGCGTGATTTGTGTTTAGTAATTATCTAGCTAATTTTTATTTTTAATGCTTATTCTAGTGCAGAAATCGAACATTCGTTATAAATGCGATAAGTATTGTTTTGTTTTAGGTTAAAGAGAATTTTTTTTTAAGTTTGCGTGAACTAAACGAACGTATATCATGGTTAACGTATAAATAAATAAAAATAAGCAAAATAATCGCCTGTATTGTTAAAATAGTGACACACTATTTACACGTAGCACTGATACGCCCTTTAAGCGGGGTATATATGTGATCAAATTAACCCACCCAATGGAACATTTGTATCGCTATTAGGACAACGTCTCACTTATTTCTCTGATTGTATGTGTGCTAGAACTCGCTATAAATTTTGACTACAATAGAGATGTCGCTATCGAGCTGTGCCTTATTAGGCAAATTAATGCATAGTTAAGTAGTTTAGGGTAATAACGGACGCTGCACCTCCTTAGCTGCCTCAACATATGTAGTTATGGATGGGAAGTCTACTAGGTGGCCGCCCTAGATCACAGTATATAGCCTGCTGGTTGTTGTTTCTCTTATTTTTATTATTTTTTTTATGGCTGGAACTGGATGAAAAACACAGTAAATAGCCTGCTGGTTGTTGCTTCTTTTTTTTCATTTTATTTTTTTTATGACTGCTTGGAACTGGAGGAAAAACTGACGCATTATTCAGTCTATGATTGGTCGATGCCAAGATTATATTCTCATAATAATGATTCTTTTCAAAAGTATTAAAATAATTCCTATTAAAAATGACTGGCATTACTTTGTAACTAGTTGTAGGTTTTGGCCAAATCCTGGTTGACATGATAACGTTTATATATGAAATAAATAATCGGTGCTTGTGTTATTCATATGAACAAATATGAATAAATGTGCTCGTCTTAAATTTTTTTTCCTCCTCCATAATATTTGGGAGCTCCATGTGTTATTATATGATGTACATGCGCTCCATGAGCTCAATATGTGCTCCATCCATGCTCCACATGTTCAATATGTAATCTATCTTTATTCCACGTGCTCCGTTTGTACCCTATTTATGCCCCAACTCTATCCATGCGCTCCATATTTACTCTATACACGTGCTCATGCACCCTATTCACGTGCTCCATAAGAACTCTCTCCACGTGCTCCATATGTACCCTATCCACGTGCTCCATATGTACTCTATACACGTGCTCCATATGCGCCCTATCCACGTGCTCCATAAGAACTCTCTCCAGGTGCTCCATATGCACCCTATCCACGTGCTCCATATGTACCCTATCTACGTGCTCCATAAGAACTCTCTCCACGTGCTCCATATGCACCCTATCCACGTGCTCCATATGTACCCTATCCACGTGCTCTATATGTACCCTATCAACGTGCTCCATATGCACCCTATCCATGTACTCTATGCGTACTCCCTCCATGCTCCAGCAGCATGGAGAGAGACCAGCTCCAGTCACCGCGGCCAGGCTCAGCCTTGACACGCATACCGGCCGCTCCCCTCCCGAGTCAATGCCGTCAGTTAGTCAGGATTTTCGTATAATTTTTCAATATTATTAGATAATAGTATATAGTAATGATAGTATATAGGAGATAATAGTAAATAATGATTGTTAAGAAATTGTATGAAGTAATTGCAATGAAAATTTTGCATGGGCTTTTGTCAACAATTGGTAAAGAGAGGTAAACCTGAAAAATAGGGGATCTGTGAGGGGAATCAGTCCATTGCACGCAATTTCAGAGTGTAATCCATGAATAAATCAGTTTCATAACAAATGGAGTTCAGTATTTTTTCGGTTGCGTCTCGACTAATGACTAAGTACATAAAATTATTTTTACAATCGATATGGTTCTCTCAAGGCATCAACGTCTGATTCTTGACTGAAAAACTGCGCTTCAATTTTTGCCCCGAGAAAACTTCGAGTAAAAAGATCATTTGCCCAGAAAACGTAAGCCAGTATATATTATATTAGTATATATAATTCGTACGTAGCATCAGGATTACCAATAAAACGTCATATATTATACTTTGTAACGTGCAGCTCGTTTTTCATGTATTCACGATGTGTAAGTGACCTCACACGCCGAACACACAAGCAAGCATCTAACACACAGAAACTCGTTGAATAACACACATGCGGACCTAACATTCAGCAGCACCTGACACATTAACATAGCATTGTACTTCGTATAACCTCTTTCATCCATTGCAGCTGACCGTTTTCTTGTGAGTCATAAACAACTTTAAACTAAACTGCTGCTAGTGAAGCTTCTGGCACACAATGGCAGCTGCTGCACCTGCTGCTGCACCTGCTGCTGCACCTGCTGCGTAGTAGCAGCGCTCCAAATACCTCTGCAGGTCTGGACTCGCAGCAGCTGCTGCAGCTGCAGCCTCAGCAGCAACAGCCTCAGCAGCAACAGCCTCAGCAGCAACAGCCTCAGCAGCAACAGCCTCAGCAGCAACAGCCTCAGCAGCAACAGCCTCAGCAGCAACAGCCTCAGCAGCAACAGCCTCAGCAGCAACAGCCTCAGCAGCAACAGCCTCAGCAGCAACAGCCTCAGCAGCAACAGCCTCAGCAGCAACAGCCTCAGCAGCAACAGCCTCAGCAGCAACAGCCTCAGCAGCAACAGCCTCAGCAGCAACAGCCTCAGCAGCAACAGCCTCAGCAGCAACAGCCTCAGCAGCAACAGCCTCAGCAGCAACAGCCTCAGCAGCAACAGCCTCAGCAGCAACAGCCTCAGCAGCAACAGCCTTAGCTGCAACAGCCTCAGCAGCAACAGCCNAATTAAGAGCGCACAGTAGCGAAAGCAGCACCCGCTCTTTAATGCGGTGCAACAGAGCGCTAAATAAGAGCGCACAGTAGCGAAAGCAGCACCCGCTCTTTAATGCGGTGCAACAGAGTGCTAAATAAGAGCTGTCTCTTATACACGTCTGTCAAAGGCGACAACTACCATCACCTGTCAAAAACAACAGTTACAATCGTCAGTCAAAGGCGACAACTACCATCACCTGTCAAAGACGACAGTTACAATCGTCTGTCATAAACGACAATTCCAATCGTCTGTCAAAGGCGACAGCTGCCATCACCTGTTAAAGACATCAGTTACAATCGTCTGTCATAAACGACAATTACGATCGTCTGTCAAAGGCGTCAGTTACAATCGTCTGTCATAAACGACAGTTATAATCTTCAGTACGTAGAAGACACTCGCCTGGCATTCGCCCGCCCCACCCAAGCACCTGGCTGAGCTGGTGCAGGGGCCGCAGGCGGGCCACGGCCTCGGAAGGTCGTCTGCAGACGCCGTAGGGCGGGGGCGGCGCCCCTCCTGTAGGGGGCGGCGCCCCCCGTAACGGATGGCCGACTCTGTGCGCATTCCTGAGATCTCTGAGCTCGAGGAACTTGCTTCTCGGGGCCCGTGGTGGCCGGGGACCAGGTTGAATGACCCTACAGGGCAGTGGTAATGAAGGGATTTGCCTTGGATAAATAACCCTTTAGGGCAGAGATTCTTGAGGAATTTGCCTAGAATTATTAATAATAATATAGGACTACTGCCCTAATTAATGGGGCAGGAGTCCTATAGGAATTTGCCTTGGATAAATAACCTTTTGGGGTAGAAATTCTGGAGGAACTTGCCTAGGATAAATAACACTTTAGGGTAGAGGTCTTAGAGAAATTTGCCTAGGATTTACCCTTTAGGGCAGAGGTTCTGGAGGAACTTGACTAGGATAAGTAACCCTTTAGGGCAGAGGTTCTGGAGTAATTTGCCTACGATTTACCCTTTAGGGCAGAGGTTCTTAAGGAATTTGCCTAGGATAAGTAACCCTTTAGGGCAGAGGTTCTGGAGGAATTTGACTAGGATAAATAACTCTTTAGGGTGGAGGTTCTGGAGGAACTTGCCTAGGATAAATAACCCTTTAGGGTAGAGGTCCTAGAGTAATTTGCCTACGATTTACCCTTTAGGGCAGAGGTTCTTGAGGAATTTGCCTAGGATAAGTAACCCTTTAGGGCAGAGGTTCTGGAGGAACTTGACTAGGATAAATAACCCTTTAGGGAAGAAGTCCTGGTGGAACTTGCCTGGGATAAATAACCCTTTAGGGCAGTGGTAATGGAGGAACTTGCCTGGTACAAGAAACCCTTTAGGGCAGGAGTTCTGGAGGACTTGCCTAGGATAAATAACCCTTTAGGGCAGGAGTTCTGGAGGACTTGCCTAGGATTAACATCCTTTATGGCAGAGGTTCTAAAGGAATTTGCCTAGATTTAACAACCCTTCAGGGCAGGCCCTAGAGGAACTTGCTTAGGATAAATAACCCTTTAGGGTAGTGGTTCTGGAGGACTTGCCTAGGATAAATAGCCTTTAGGACAGAGGTTCTGTAGGAACTTGCCTAGGATAAATTACCCTTTATGTCGGTGGTGTAGAGGAACTTTTAAATTGTGAAGGTCATATAATACATATTTGGTTCTTAGTTTATATCAGAAGTAATGATTGTGGAGCCATGCTGACTTACAGTTGGAGCGTGCGAGGCGTTCAAAGTAATGACAGAGCAAAGAAAAACTAGAATTTTTAATAATATATGTCTTTTTTTACAAAAAACTAAATTTGGGCATAAATTCCATTCCAGTTATGACGTTATATGATAATTTAAAGAAATTTATTCCTGCAAAATTCATTATTCACTCCACTTATAAAGCTTTTCTTTCATTTAAAATTGGAGATACAGTTTCGACTGGCAAGATGTGGTGATTTTAAAAAATTGGTTGGTTGGTTAAAAATTGATTTTAAAAATTGGAAAGAAATAAACTTATTTTATGAACCGACAATAACGATTGCTCCTCTAAAAATTGTAATTTAAAAACTGGGTGCAAAAAATCTATGAAGGTTTGCAAAGTATTTATTATTATCAAATAATCATAAAATAATGCAAATTTCATTCAAGTTCAATTTTGCAGAATTGCAAATGAATCTTTGGCAAATAACAACAATCATCTCGTAAGAAATCTCAAAATTGCAATTGTTTTCCTTAAACTGCCCGAAAGTTTAAAGCTCATTGATAGTGCGCGTCATGCGACCTCGAACATGACACGCAGAGCGTGCGTGAGCATCGGGGCAGCGGCTCTGACATGGGTGCGTGGCGCCTGAATGTGCCTACACGCACCAACACGGCTGAATTAATGTCTATAAAGTATACCATGTGTCTAGTATGTGTAGCCATAACATGTGTCTAGTAGACATAACTTGTGTATAGCAGACATAACATGTGTCTAGCAGACATAACAAGTGTGTAACAGACATAATATGTGTCTAGTAGACATAACATGTGTCTAGCAGACATAACAAGTGTGTAACAGACATAATATGTGTCTAGTAGACATAATTAGACATAACATGTGTCTAGCAGACATAACAAGTGTCTAGCAGACATAACATGTGTCTAGCAGACATAACATGCGTCTAGTAGACATAGCATGTGCCTAGTAGACATAACATGTGTGTAGTAGACATAACATGTGTCTAGTAGACATAACATGTGTCTAGTAGACATGACATGTGTGTAGTAGACATAACATGTGTCTGGCAGACATAACATGTGTGTAGTAGACATAACATGTGTCTAGAAGACATAACATGTGTGTAGTAGACATAACATGTGTCTGGCAGACATAACTTGTGTGTAGTAGACATAACATGTGTCTAGTAGACATAATATGTATGTAGTAGACATAACATGTGTGTGGTAGACATAACATGTGTCTAGTAGACATAACACGTGTCTAGCAGACATAACATATTCTAGTACAGATAACATGTTCTAGTAAACAAAACATGTTCTAGCATACATTACATGTTATAGAACATATAACATGTTCTAGTAAACACAATATGTTCTAGTATACATAACATGTTCTAGTATATGTACATAACATGTTCTAGTATACATAACATGTTCTGGTATACATAACATGTTCTAGAACACATAACATGTTCTAGTATACATAACATGTTCTAGTATACATAACATGTTCTAGAACACATAACATGTGTATATGTCAAACATGAGAATATCACATTATTATGTTTCCACAATTTTCTACAATATTAGAAGATTTAAATTTGCCACGTTAATTACTATTATGATTAAAAATAAACTAAAAATATATTTCAAATATTTAGCTTTTTCAAATTAATTAAATCCATTTTATTGAAACAGTTATCTTTCGTTTATTAAAATCATTTTACATCTTCACTTCAATTACATATTCATTCATATTCAATTATCAATGTTATTAATTATTGACATCAGGTTTATATTAATAAGATAGATTAAAATAAATGGTGAGATCGGAAGAAGCAACAGCCGCCGTACCATTGATGGCAACATGTGTATATAGCTGGTTATAGAACGGAGGTGAACATGTTCGCGCCTTGAGGTGAACATGTTCATGCCTTGAGGTGAACATGTTCGTGCCTTGAGGCGAACATGTTCGTGCCTTGAGGTGAACATGTTCTGAACATGTTCATGCCTTGAGGTAAACATGTTCATGCCTTGAGGTGAACATGTTCATGCCTTGAGGTAAACATGTTCATGCCTTGAGGTGAACATGCTCATGCCTTGAGGTGAACATGTTCATGCCTTGAGGTAAATATGTTCGTGCTTAGAGGTGAACATGTTCATGCCTTGAGGTGAACATGTTCATGCCTTGAGGTGAACATGTTCATGCCTTGTGGTGAACATGTTCGTGCCTTGAGGTGAACATGTTTTTGGCTTAACGGGTTCAAATGAGAGACATGGAACTTGATGAACAACATTTAATGAGAGACTATTTGAAATATTGAGAAATATGTTATTAAATGTTGAGACATGTACATGTTCAGAGAGCCATGTTGAGACATATTTAGTTACACATTAATGAAGCCTGAATGCTCTAAGTAACTGCGTGCATTGATCACGAGAATGCACACCGCATTCCGCGCATGCATATCCGGCAAGGTCGTCACTATAACGCGGAAGCTTCTGTGTTGCGGACACCGGATAGCTGCGGTCGCTCTATGGCGAATACGCGGCGAATTTATATATCTCTAGAACATGTATTTTTAAACATCTCTCCTTCTATTATCTTGAATTGTTATAAGAAAAAACAATCAACTAAACGTTAACAGAAAATTATTAAGTTATAATCTATTTGTATAAGAGAATGTGTATAAATTAATAGATATTTTTGCATGATATTAATGAAGAAATAATAAGTTTAGAATATTAAAATAAATAAATATAGATGACATATGCTTCCACTATTGCCCGCAATATGAAATGGAAAGAGAAGCTTTTACTAGGGAAAAGCTTTTTCTTTCCCTGTCTGGTCGAGGAATGTGAAAGTGATGCACACGACGTACGAACGAACGAAAAAGACCAGTTCGCTGCCATGGAATTTTATAACTGGTTTCGTATTCATGGTGGTAATAAGCGCGAGGAACAGGTTTTTCATTCATGAGACCTGATTTACTAGGTTAATTGTTTGCAGATTTTTTAAATAACTTTTTGAAGCAAAGTCACGAAAACGTTTGAAGTGTTATTTTTTTGCCGTGGTTCAATGCATCCTAACTTTAAATTTTTTCATGAACATGAACATTCAGAATTTTATCTGACAAATAATATATTTACATAACCACCCAGCTAATAATGTTATCTTTCAGCTAGAACACCTCTTCGTCTCTGTAAGTTATCAAACGTTTTAATTCGATCCTTTTGCACCGCGTCATATACATACTGGACATAATATACAAAAGCTATTTTTTAGAACTAATTTGAAAAATGGTATAAGAACATATTGCTGAAAAAAAGTATATCGGGTTTTCAGCAGCTGTTTCCAGAAAGTCGGTCTTTCAAATTTTACATTCAAAGATCGGAACCAAAGAGTCTCCGAAAATAGTGTATACATTGACAAAACAAATAACATTTTTTGCGAAAGGTATAGTTTAATCGCCGCAGCTTTATTCCAATATACCAATTACCAAACTTCTCACCCATTTGTTTTATTATGATAGTCATATAATATTAAATAAAATATGTTATATTGTAGAAGTAATACAAATATTATTATAATAGTCATGGTCCTATTGTACTATTCCCGTATTTCTTAATCAAAACTTTAAGTCGAGAGTTGTATTCATAAGTTCATCGCCAATTTCTGTTCAAGTATTTGTAAACATTAAAGTTTAAAAAGTTGGCTACAGTTAACATTGGACTTCAGGAAATTTTCTACATCACATCGCAACCTCCACTTCGCAATTTCAATACAATTCAGCGAAAAAAAAGCCCCTGATCGAGGGGATGAATAGTGGACTGAATGAACTCCCCTCCCTTGAATAGTGGGGAGGTAGTGGGGAGGGAGTAGGGCTGTCTCTTATACACATCTAGATGTGTATAAGAGACAGACTGTGAGGTCATCATAATAACATGACGTACTGTGAGGTCATCATAATAACATGACGTACTGTGAGGTCATCATAATAACCATGACGTACTGTGAGGTCATCATAATAACCACGACGTACTGTGAGGTCATCATAATAACATGACGTACTGTGAGGTCATCATAATAACACGACGTACTGTGAGGTCATCATAATAACATGACGTACTGTGAGGTCATCATAATAACATGACGTACTGTGAGGTCATCATAATAACCACGACGTACTGTGAGGTCATCATAATAACATGACGTACTGTGAGGTCATCATAATAACATGACGTACTGTACTGTTAGGTACGTCCTAGTTATACCTGATAAATTATAATTATACATCATAATAACCACCTGAACAATTAAGATTCGTTACGCTGAGCACCGCCAGAAAAATAACCTATGGTCTATGGGCGTACTAATTGGTCAGCAGCTGCAAATGGACTTAAAAATTCATAATTAGTAGAGAAATGAATTACAGTAACCAGCCGTAGTGTTGAATTTCGTCATGTTGAATTTCGTTCAAAAATCCCTTGTAGTTTAGAAGGGACCGTTGATTGGTCGGATGGAAGGGATTGAACAGCTTTTATAAAGAAGCCCTGCCATATTTAGTGTTCTAATATATTTGAAAAATCTTTACTAAGATTTCGAATGTCGTAACTCATCTTAAATGGGCTCAATTTCCCCCGGTTTTCGGTTAATATATTATAATACCTGGTTATCCCCACATCGTATAGGATGATCCCTGCAAATTTAGAATCCCGTTATCACGAATCTCATTAATAATAATATTAAATTCAATGTATGTTAATTAAAGAAGATCACGTACAAACCCACATTTTAAAATAAACATTGAATTCTCATTCGACTCTCTTTTAAAAAAAAATTATAAAAACTGCTCGTATTTTGCCTCTCTTAAACTAAATTAAAAATATAAATTTAAAGATCAAATTTTATTCTTGAACCACTCCATTCTTTCTTGCCCACATGTTCTTTCTCCCATTTCTTACAATCCTTCCCTTCATTTCCTCTCATTCCTTTCTTCCAATCCTTTCCTATTCTTCTACGAATGAAATTTCAACTCCAGGTAATCCCGATAGGATAAGTATCCTAAATTCGCACCCTAACAGCCTCTACACGTCTGTGGTGCCAGGCTTCAAAAACACACACCCATACAATTATGTTTGACAGATACACACATATGAATAGCAGTACATGTATACACATTACACAAGCCATAGTTATAAGGATGCATGAGTTTTACATTCACCCAACACGTTTTCTCCAAACAAATTGTGTCTAGGAAAAATCTGCGGACTAAAAGATACAAATTAGCTTCTATCTAATAATTATTAACTTCTATCTTCTATAATAAATATTGTTTTTAATTCTAAATGTGATATTAAAGAAAATTTACATTAATTTACAAAAATTAAATTCGAAACTCTATCCTGTGCAGTTTCTGTGTAGTTGTTGGCATTTTCTAGTCCGATTTGTCGAAATAGGGGAAAAGAAAACATCCACAGAGCAAATTAACAGTGAAAATACGAATTTGAATTTCACTGAATTACAAGAAAACATCGCTCGACATCAAGCCTTTGATGCACCCATCGTGTTGCGGAACATTAAAGGTTTAAGTTCGTTGTTTTACTGTTCGAGTAAAAGGCGTACTGTGCGTTTAAAACGTTCCAGGAAATGCGGAAAAACTGTATTGCATTTGCGAAAAACTATGTGGATACGTTGGAAAAGTAAAAAGGTATGAAATTCAAATATAAAATAATGTGAACTGAAAACCCTGTTTTGAAATTTTAATACCATTTAAAATTTTCATAATTGATTAAATACGTAATTACAAATAAAATGGAAATACTGTAAATTAAATAAAATTTTTTATACGGATTATAATTAGATTTATTTTAATCAGTCAAAGAACCACACGGGCTCTTGTACATTCCAGCATATGTTTGTATATTGAAACAGACATGCGATACCAAGACATTCGAACATTGGAATAAACAGAATCCTAAAAAATATTCATCGGAAGTTTTTGTGGCAACACGAATAGAATGTGAATGAAAAAAGTCCACGGCATGATTATTCTGCACCAGATTATGTGCTTTATTTTATATTTTAAATCCTCTTCCAACGAGGCAAGTGTCATCACAAATAAAAAATAACCCAAATAAAAAATAATGAATTATACAATTTTCATCTTCATTTTGATGTTCATATAATATTTTCATCCCTAACATTATCCATTATTAGAGGTTGATATTACAATAATAGCCTCATATGCATGGAGAAAGTTTCTATAGCCTGTTTTTCGATGGTCCGGAACAATTCTGTTGCCCTCTAGCGTAACGATGCTACCGTCGACTATAAAGGAAACTCATTCAGGTCATCGTCGAGAATAAAATTAAATTCTAGTCACTTGAGAGTGAGTGTTGAATGCCCGGGGCATTCACGAGTTCTTTGTTGAATTTTGCTTATGTTCGCTTGTTGACGTCAATTAATGCTTTTTGAAAAGTTTCCGTAACTGTTTGTTAATATCCGTAATAAATTTTGTTACTTATTATTGATGGACCGTAATTGCTCATAAGCGCCAGTGAAATTTTTTGCTCGTAGATGCTGGGATCTCAAATTGCTTACAAAAGCAAGTGTGAGTGATAATTCGTCTTTGACTCATATTGCTTGTGAACGCTAGCATAAGAAACTTCTAGTAACGCCTTTGACTTATAAAACCTGTTGACGCTAGTGTCCGTTGAATGATGATTGCTGACCGCATGCTGCACTGCCGCGGCCAAAGTCCGTTCGTGCAGATCGGCTTTCACGCCGCAATACTCGGTATAATTACTGCTACAGGGGAAATGATTTCCAGCGCGGACCTCAAGTGCAAAGGGGGAAAAGTAAATCGACTGGCCGCTCTATAGCGCCTGATTGTGATTGCTTTCGATGTTGTCGTGCTTGTGTTGCTTGTGCCAGCTTCCCCACGAGGCTTTGATGGCTTGAAGTATCTATTGGGAGGGGAAGGATTCTTTTAAAAACTATTTATGAGAATTTGAATTACTGTTGATGTTCTTATTAATTGAAGTTTATAGGTCACTTTTCGATTTATATCTGAGAATCTGAATTAATTTTAATGTTTGTGAGTCTATTTTAAATGTGCTCTTTGAGAATTTGGTTACTTGAACGGTGTAAGGGTTATTTCTCAATGGTATCTTTCGGAATTTTTAGAGTAACTTTCGTATGTGCTAGGGTTCTTTACAATGATATCGCAGAGGAATTGATGGCTAGAAGTTTGCTGGAAATCTGAAATCACTGATTACTTGAGTTACCTTTGAACTATGTCTACCGAGTTTTGGTCTCAAGAATTTTTTTCATTACTTTTCAATACAATGTCTTGTAGCTGAATTTTTGCTGTGTATTTGTTTGGGTTCATCGTTAATAATATGCATGGTGAATCCATGTGATGTGCATGGTTTATTCACTTTAAAATGTTATTTACAATGACTTGGCATATTCGTTGTAACAGTTATTTAGTATAGGTAGTATTTACTTTAGTTATTTACTATAGAATTTAGTATAATTATTATGATATTTGTTTTGATCTATCTTTATTATCATTTATTGTAAGTCAGTGCATATGTTGTTATGTATTTGTATGTCCTCCGTAAAAGATCGTTACGTGCCCGCAGTGTTCAGTGCCTCTCTTTAATAATTATTTTACGAAGCCAGAGTATTATTAGAGAAGAGAATCCTGAGTGAGAATTTCAAGTAAATGATGGCAATGCAACGAGTACTAAAGTGAGTGCACAATAATGCCATTGAGTCTTTTTCTGCCCAATGACAAAGGTATGATAAACGAGGGGAAGAGAGGTATGCGAAAAAATAATCACAATAAAAACGAGTACGTATGTTAAAAATGACTGCTTTGAAAGGGTAATGAATATTCTGTTCATTTAATATCAACCGTTAACGAGTGCAAAGATCCATTGAAGTTTAATAGGACGAGTTAAGCAGCTTATCATGTTATCCCCGTGCCTTAGATGCACGTGAAGCTTGTTAGCTGTTTTAATTATTACTTTCATTATGGCAATTACTAAGGCAGTTACTCGTTTCATTGTGCAGTTTATCTTGAGCTCCCTTCTGTCATGCGCGCCGCGCACTAATCCATGCTCACCATAAACTAGTCCCTCTGATGCACCAAATTTTATGACCCTATTCGACATCAGATGTAAATAAGTACGCCCTCGTGGAGTTCCATCAATCAACTTGCATAAATCGTAATTTATACCTGTATATTTGGCATTAAAAACAGCATTACTAAGTACTATAGGCAAATAAATACCTCAGTAATTCTTTTTCTATGTCACGTATTATACGTGCACTATTTTTGGAGAAAGACCCAAACTATACCTCGCTTTTCCCCCTTTAATCCCCGTACGTAAAGCGCCACCTGTTGGAGGGCGGCGGCCCTCTTGTTTAACGACGCCAGGAGTCGCTGCATTTTTAGTGCCAGCGAAGAAGCCCGCAGATGCTCTTAAGATGCTCTTTATCGCAGCACAACACTGCGCTAATTAAGAGCGAACAGTAGCGCAAGGAGCTCTTTAACGCAGCACAACACTGCGCTAATTAAGAGCGCACAGTAGCGCGAGATGCTCCTTAATGCGGTTCAACACATCGCTGAATAAGAGCGCACAGTAGCGAAAGCAGCACCCGCTCTTTAATGCAATGTAACAGGGCGCTAATTAAGAGCGCACAGTAGCGAAAGCAGCACCCGCTCTTTAATGCGGTGCAACAGAGTGCTAAATAAGAGCGTACATTAGCGAAAGCAGCACACGCTCTTTAATGCGGTGCAACAGAGCGCTAAATAAGAGCGCACATTAGTGAAAGCAGCACCCGCTCTTTAATGCGGTGCAACAGAGCGCTAATTAAGAGCGCACAGTAGCGTGAGCAGCGCTCGCTCTTTAAATAGTGAGGGATTAGAGATGCTTTAGCGGCGGCAGTAAATGTCCGGGGTAACTTTGAAAGGACTTGAAACGGACTTAATGAGCTCGCCGTATTTAGTTCTAAGGCTGTAACGAGTGAACGTTGTACGGGTCTTTACTTCACTTGTGTCCATATATAATAAAAACAGCGAGGTGTTTGTGCACTGTGAACTTATAACTCTATGACTCTTGATAATAATAAAGCGATACGCAAGCATCAGTTCGTTGCTAACAGGGTCATAAACTTGCGTCATTAAGGGTAAGACTCAGTCACATAACGCATGTATCACATATCACTTATCAAATATATGCAACTAAATTAGTACATCAGTTGTCAGAGGATTAACGTTTTGAACGCGATAAGAGCTTCGCGTACAGTGCAATTAAATAATTTTATGAAGTAAATTTGTTTGAACGTTATGCAACATTTGTTTGATATGAATTTGTGGTCCGTTATAAAGTACAAAGGCTTAGATTTATACGTGAAAGTCGTAATTAGGTGAGCTCTTAACATAAAGATTGTGATTAGATTGAAGACACAACAGTTTGGTTAGTGAAGTCGATCAAATGAGACGTGGCTGAATATTCCTTGCTGAATACTTACGATAGCAACAGCAAGTTTATGGCAGCAAATATTTTTATTCATAATTTTCTAATATTGTTCGGTTTTTATTTACACAAAACCTAGTACGCTTTTTACAACACTTCTCTTTAACTTCACTTATTGTTGTTCGTTTTTTTTTTGTCTGTCTGCTACAAACCTAATAATCGATATTCAACCCACTTCTACCTGTACAATCGATTTGAAAATTTTCACACTTGCGTAAAGTCGAAGATAATGCATGAATCAATTAACAGAATGAATAATTTTGAAATTTTTAATTTTTTTCATTATAAAAATGAAATTTAAAAATTAATTTCTGTAATATTTTATAATAAAATTAGAAAAGTAAATAGTAAAATGAAAATAATATTAGAAATCCAGTGTACATGTGTAACATCGGAGAAACTAGATTCTTTAGAAGTGTTGTCTTTAAAAAAATTTTTAACTGCATATTTTTTATTGCTACTCAGAATTTGCCATTTGAAAATCATATATCATTCTTTGAAATAAATAATTGGAACGTATTGAGAAAAGAATAATATTTTAACTTCAGTTTAATCTGCCTTAATTTCAATACTTACTTTTTCTTTATTCGACAAAGGCTGTTGCCACAGCAAAATTGTTGAACAGTGAACTAGTCGATATACTTCAAAAGAATTTCATATCATAGAATGACGGCTTTGAGCTAGAAGCATAACACTTTTTTTATACTTATACACAGACTAGACAATCCTATACAATCCTACACACACTACACAATCCTTTCATCGCCACTATAGTATTTGTGTTGTAGCCACCGTCCCTTAATTAGCAAAAATTCTCTTAGCATACAAACACAACTCGCTTCAAACTGACACTTTGAAGCTAAAGAAATTAATTCATGAACACATAATAGAAATTAGTTCTTATTATAATTAAAAATAAGTCCATATTATCTACTTCCATCTATTTTTTTGTTTTATAGATCATATGTCATTATTTCTATTCATGATCATATACTTTGATCCTCCTAATGAACGATATTCTTACGAACTTACTCTGAAATATTGAAAAGTGTCGAAAGGATGAAGAATTATATGATTTCATGCAAATTTATTTTAAATGGCTGTTATTACGTTAACTATTAGGCATTAATTGTACTAAAATATCTCGACAACAGACACGGACAACAAAATTGTTTTGTTACTGAATTTGTGACTGGCAGGGCGCCGGGCACTGAGCGTTTAACTGCCACGACGCGACCTCCTAAAATGTTTTATGGTCGCCTTGCAGCGACGTGGGCCCACGGTACCTCAGTAGGTCCAGGTTACATCAGCGGGTCCACGGTACCTCAGCGGGCCCACGGTACTTCAGTGGGCCCACGGTACCTCAGTGGGTCCAGGTTACATCAGCGGGTCCACGGTACCTCAGCGGGCCCACGGTACTTCAGTGGGCCCACGGTACCTCAGTGGGTCCAGGTTACATCAGCGGGTCCACGGTACCTCAGCGGGCCCACGGTACTTCAGTGGGCCCACGGTACCTCAGTGGGTCCAGGTTACATCAGCGGGTCCACGGTACCTCAGCGGGCCCACGGTACTTCAGTGGGCCCACGGTACCTCAGTGGGTCCAGGTTACATCAGCGGGTCCACGGTACCTCAGCGGGCCCACGGTACTTCAGTGGGCCCACGGTACCTCAGTGGGTCCAGGTTACATCAGCGGGTCCACGGTACCTCAGCGGGCCCACGGTACTTCAGTGGGCCCACGGTACCTCAGTGGGTCCAGGTTACATCAGCGGGTCCACGGTACCTCAGCGGGCCCACGGTACTTCAGTGGGCCCACGGTACCTCAGTGGGTCCAGGTTACATCAGCGGGTCCACGGTACCTCAGCGGGCCCACGGTACTTCAGTGGGCCCACGGTACCTCAGTGGGTCCAGGTTACATCAGCGGGTCCACGGTACCTCAGCGGGCCCACGGTACTTCAGTGGGCCCACGGTACCTCAGCGGGTCCAGGGTACCTCAGCGGGCCCAGGGTACCTCAACGGGTCCAGGGTACCTCAACGGGTCCAGGGTACCTCAACGGGTCCAGGGTACCTCGACGGGTCCAGGGTACCTCAACGGGTCCAGGGTACCTCAACGGGTCCAGGGTACCTCAGCGGGTCCAGGGTACCTCGACGGGTCCAGGGTACCTCAGTGGGTCCAGGGTACCTCAGCGGGTCCAAGGTACCTCAACGGGTCTGGGGTACCTCAGCAGGCCCACGAAGGCTTTACGGGCTTTACGGGCACATGAATTGTAATGACTAAGTTTAAAATTTTTTTTTTTGCAATAATAACCAGACGATAAAAATATTGTAAATTTGCAATGTTACATTGAGTGTAGCAGTTTGTTTTGAAACGCTTTTCTTTTAATTTCAAACCAAGTCTCGTTCAAAAAAGTTTAACTTGACGCATGATAGTTACATTTTTTAGCAGATAACAATTACTTTGACTCGTGAATTTCACGATATAGTACAAAGAGGATCCGCAAGTGTAGTTTAATAATACGTCTACTTTAAAACCTCGAATGACGTCATCTTCGTGCGTCAACGCGGTAAAAGTAAACGTTTTTTCTTGTTTTAAATGTCAGTGCATCACAAAGCTGCTCCTAAGTCTGCACTCTATGTCGAGTAAGGCTTTGTAATTTCTTTTTTTTTTTTCATTTTATATTCACTTGAATGTGAAATTTCATGATTCAGTGTCAGAATATACGTATATCCACCGTGTGTTTTGACATTTTTGTCTCATATGTTTGCATAAACCTTCATAAATTAATAATAGGGAAGCCTGATTCGTCTAACAGATGAAATAATCAATGCAATTATCGGAGAAAATCGTTCATTTATATTTTAAAAGCATTTATTGTGCATTGTACATTGAAGTCAGTTACTTACTTAAATGCTCGGTGCAAATACCGTGGAGTTTTGACTGAGGTTACTATTTCCCATCACGAAAGCTTGGCGATGAAATAAAGCGCCTTAGCGCTACATCATAAATCTGCAGTAATTTAAACTCATATCAAATGTGTCATAATTATTATTGCCAAAGATTGATTGGATCCTTTTGATTTCATAGTAGTGACGAAGCTAAATTATTTTGAGAATTTGAAAATTATATAAATAATTGCTACAACTGATAATTTTTAAATAATTAGCTCGGCAAACTATTGCACTTTTTATGGTTCGAAATTAACGATAAAGCTACGTTAATCTACAGTGCACTATTTCAATTATTTTTTGCAGTTCATGTGTTATTGAAATGTGACATTCCAATAGTATTTCACGTAAAGCCATTAGCTAAAGCTCCCATTTAATTCGGCCTTAATAATGTAGGATAGTGATGCTACTGCTGCAGAATAAAGGGGCTAGGCTACTTAACAATAATGGGTCTCTAAGCCCCGAGTTGCACCTGGTCTCATTACCTCACATAATTAACTATTTAATGTGAATGTCGAGTAGCCTGTAGTACTCCCGCTATACTTCTGAGTTTTTTTTATAAAAATAACAATATGAGTTGTTTGTATTATAAAAAATAATTATATGAATTATTGCATGATAAAATCATGATATGAGTTGCTTGCATGCCAAAAAAATCATTAGGTAAGTTGTTTTAGGACTAAAAAATTATAACATGAGTTGTCTGCATGATAAAAATCATAACATTAATCTATCACAAATAATGACGATGCATTAACATTTTTGCTTGTCCACGTTTTGACCCCAATATAAAAAATTGAACAAAATCATTTAACCGGACTTCACACGATTGAAAAATAAATTTTATTGACACTAAAAATCTTTCTAGAAGACCACACATGTAATATGAATTATATCATATTTATCATTGTTTAAAAAACACTTCATGAACATCTAACAGATATTTTTCATATTTCAATCTGATGACATTTTAACCACTTCGAGAAAATAAAAATTGCCAGTTTTCAGTGAATTGACGACACAAGCGCATTAGCTGCACGCGTACGTCGGTGCGCAGCATTAGTGAAGTAAAGCTCATTAGCATTAATATGTATGATATAAAGATATATATTTGAAGCAGAATCATGCAATCTGTATAACCGATTTTGATAATACTTATATGACGGGTTGCTGCTGCTATTTTCTGGTTTTCCGCTAAAAATATACCGTCGTACGGTCATGTAACATTTTTTTCAAATGGTCAAAAAGTTGAAGCATTTTTCGTCGCTGAAAATCAAAAAATTTTCCATACTCAGTAATTATTAAAAAACGATATATCTTAATGGAATTAATTAGAATTACGGTAATTTATGTCGCTTACGAAAGTTAAAAGAATTATTATGTTACTTGTCAAGCATAACACAGCCTGTAAGTACAGATTTCAAGTATGCATCTGGAACTACATTACCCGAAGCCCAACAGAATGATACTACTGTGTCGATCTATATTTTTATTTCAAAGTTCAATATTTTCATTTCAACTCAAACAAATTTCATCAACAAAATTTAATTGAGTCTTCATGTGAATATTTGCTCGCCTTACGAGTCTCCACTTTATGTTGCCCCTCACGTTTTCTCGCTCATTTATCCAATCCAAGAAAAATCCGGTATTTTTTCGTTAACTTTTTAGCGTTTGTGACCTGAGCCTAGAAACTCGGACGTCAGAGTGATCGGGTGACTCTAAAATTACCGTCTGGTTCTATTTTAGTCGCCACAGGCGCGTATTTTGGGACGAACGGCGCGACGACAGGCGTTGCCATTGGTTCATCACCAAAGTCGCCAACAACGCCTACGCAGTCCATAGCCAGTCGCCGAAAACAGAATGCTCGTGATTAATTGCGCTCATAACTGCATCAGGTCAATCTTGAATGGTGAATCACCATGCATGCAGGACTAAAAATGAACATAACAGTGGTGAAGGTGAAGAAAAAATTTCACGATCATCGTCGGAATAATATACGTATAGCGTTAGGCCGCTGTCCAGATGGATATATTTTTCAACTAAATTTAAGAAACAAGTTGAACCTTACATTGGTTCAAGGTTCTGTCTTCTTATTTAATTGACAAAAATAACAATCCTTAATAATCCTTGGTCTCATGATTATTGTGCGATGGTTTTAGTTCTCTATAGCATCCTTTCTCACGTGCATTTTACAATGACCGCAATTCTCTTAAGTCTATTTTCTCTCGTGCATTTTGAAATGAATGAAGTTATCTTTAATATAAATTGACACTCTAACATGAATTATAACAATTCTCAACCGCTTCATCACTAAACTTCTGATCACATTTCTTGAAAGTTTACCTCTATCTCTCGCCTTTAACAATATCGAGCATTATGCACAGTTTTGCTGGCACCACTGCGTAAGTATGACGGCGGGTGAGAAGCAGGCAAAGAGTCGCGTTTTCTACATTAAAGAGCGTTCAATGATTGGGTCTAGCTGCATAAAGCCTACAGATGCACTAAATATCGGCAGGTTACGGTCCACAGAGCGACTATAATGCCGCTATTATGCTGCACTCGAGGCATAGATAACGCAACGCCCTCATGGATGTGCGGGGTGAGTGCTTCAACCACCCTCTTTTCCTGCGGCCATTTGCGTAAAACGCATCACGAAATAAGGCTACAAACAAGTAAAAATTTTATGGTCGCCAGCTGCAGGGACGGTCAGATAAATTATTCGTTGCGTTATTTTGTTTTCAGTTGTGTGAATATTTGGAAGTTGTAGTGTTTTTATTCCGATTTGACGCTGAACTTTTACCAGAGAATAAATAATGCACTCGTGATGTAGCTGAAAATACCGCAGGTCAGAAATGCCTTTTGTGCCAATAACGCATCGGCTTTTGGTTGCGGGATTTCTAATTTACATTATATGGAAAATCTTTAACATATATCTTTTTGTTTCAGTTCTTGTCAACTTGATTTCTAATTTACATTATAAGGAAAATTTTTAACATATTTCTTTAATTCTTTCTGTTTCAGTTCTTGTCACCTTGATTTCATTAGAATGGTTATCGGCTTTCATGCTCACGGAATGGTACAAAAATTTATTTACATTTTTCAGTATCTGAATTTTTTTCGTAAAAACAAAAAAATTCGGCATTTGCTGATAAACTTTTACAATCTTAGTTTCCTGCAAGTGCAAAACACTACTTTGCATCCATACCAAATTGCTAACATTTATTCATTGAAAAAATTTTTGAAGCCTGAAATCAAAGGCTATGAATTTGTCGAATTGAATGAATGAGCTTCATACATGAACAAAAAAACGACATTTTTACCATTTTTTTTTTCAAACGTGTTCGTATTTGTCGCTTTCTAAAATGTCGTTTTTTTGCGTGTGTTTGTGTATGAAGCTTATTCGTTCAAGTGGGCAAATGTATCGCCTTTCAATTTCATGATACAAGTATGTGCTGATCACATAATTTATTTATTCGGCAATAAAAATATTTATTCTTTGCGAGATAAGAGATCCCGACAGCCGCAGCCCACGGTAGGACAGGCTGCAGCGTTAAAGCATCAAAATCCTAGCGTCTTACAAGGCTCTTACATCACCTGCATACCTCACACGGAGCGGCCGAGAAAACATAATATATTACCAATCCACTAGCTACTCTCATGCATTATTCGTGAACTCATGCAATATTCTCGTACAATGAGAGCTTTTTGTTTAACAAATACCCTGGGAAGAATGAAATTATGTGTTTCGTAACGGAAAAATAGATGATAAAAGAGTTAATCAGTAAATGCACGTGTGTTAAAAATCGTACTCAATCATCTGCATTTGCTAAAGCGCTCATTGATTTCGGAAAGAACTGATCAATCAATAATTATTATTATCAAAACGACTGAAATTTACCTCCGCAAAGGGATTAAACATTAGTTCTGACAAAAATATTAGAAACTTTTCATGTTTGTTTAACTGCGACAATGAAATCATGCTCCATACAAATATTTAAACCAATTTCATTTTAATCGACCTAATTTTCGTCAAAGCACCAGTTTCGCACCAATGCAAATATACAAAAGTAAAACTCAACAGCATCCGACAAAGAATTGGGAGTGCGTGAAAGGCGCAATGAAATCTTCAGTGAATTCCTTTTTGTTTCGAGACGACCAAGAATCTCTTATCTAGCGAGGCCAAGGCTCCGTAATGCGTGTTGCAATTTTCCAGGACTGGCTCATTGAGGTCCGCTATTTTGTGTGCGCAAGACTCCGATGGCGGGGCCAGTGTTTACACAAACTCGGGCGTCGCTGTTTTCCGTGACAGACATTTTGAAGCAAGTTGGCGGCTTTTGCTGGTTCAGAGCTCCACTGTTTTGTTTGTTGAGGTTTGCACGAGTCATTTTGTTAGCGGGAGCATAAGGAGAGAGAGTCCTGACTATGTTTGCTTCTATTATCTTAAAGAGGAATGTGTTTACAGTCTTGAACAACGAACCGCCGCGAGAAGAGGCAGGGCGAAACCCCTACCCCTAGCGACGCTCATGAGCAAACGTTCTTATGGAATGACGGCAAATTAATTTGTGAAGAAAACTATCAATGCTATATCAAAATCTTACCCTTTATGAATAAAATTTCAATCAGATATAAAAATTCGTCTGTTAACAATCTTAATTTCCTACTCGGAATTATTTCAGTTGAGTGGAAAATACCAAGAATTTTGAGCTCGTATATTTCGCCCACTGACTACTAGCGCGCAGAATGTAAAGAGGGTTGGACAGGATCTGCTGTTAAAAAAAGATTTTTTGTAAACAGTTGTAGAGGAGCTAGGGATAATGTTTCTGGAAACGAGAAGTGGAAAAATGAAAGGTAAAGTTGAGAGTAAAGATGTGCGTTGCGTATGAAGAGAGGATCACGCGTGGGAGTTTCAAGAGGATAGTACCACTCGCTGTACGCGGACATATTATACGCCACCGGCGTCGTCATATTCAGTGTTATTTCTGTTATTTAGTTAAAAGAATAATCCCCTACGAAAAATCTATACTGGACGCAGTGCATGGACTTATCCTCTGTTGATAACAACTTTCAGAAAGTTTCCTAAAATTACGCAACTCGCACAATAGTCTTAAAAGCAAACGCGTAGAACACGTTTAAGTTGCTACTTAAACGTGTTCGTATGTTTTCGTATGTTTTTATATTCTGGTGTCGTATGTTTTATATACTGGTGTCATCATAAAAATAGTACAGAAATAGAGTTTGGTTGAAACGTATAGTGCAGTTTTCATTCAAAGGGAATTGTATTAATTGTCCGACTTTCCCACAAATTTTCGTGAAATGAGACAAATATGTTTATATCTCCATAAATAATATCTTAAAGTTTTGCAATTTTTGCCTGAAATTAAATATTTAAAGTTGCAATAATTGTACATAGTTTTCATTTAATTTCAATTAGCTCTGTCTTGATCAAACCATTTTTTCAACAGCATAAATGTATAAATGCAAATTTCATAAAAAATTATGAAGTTAAAAAAAATAACGCCCAGCATCCTCCATTCTATCTAAAAGATCACCGCTCATTCAGTTTTTGAGCGTAAACACAAAAATCAATGTGCAGAGAATTTTAAATATCGATATGAACTCATCGCTAACACTATCACGGTTTTAGAAATGAATACGGCAGTATTACTTTTGTATAGTTTGAGTTTTATTTGTGGAGAACTTACATCAATCACTAAATCAGACATCACAATGATCAACACAAAGCAAAATGCATTGACAGCAATCAATGTATCAGACATCACAATACAGATCAGGCAGCCGTATAGCTGATGTTAGGAAATCAATTTGGATGTCATTTATTGAGAACTTACATTAATCACTAAATCAGAACCCCACTATATACATTACAGATTTAAAAATGTTGACACAAATCAATGCATCACACTATATACATCACAATGCACAAAACGTTGACATCAATCACTGTATCAGACATCACAGTATACATCAGGCCGTACAGCTGATGTCAAGAAGTTGTTACGATGCAAGTATTTGGATATCATCAGCAGAGAACGGCACCTCAGGGAGCGCATATGTGAGCTTTGAGCACTCACGTCAATGGACGTAGTATCCTGATGGTGGTTTTACGAGAGTGGGATCGTCCTTATGGTTCATCTACAGCATTGCCTCGTCTGTAAGTCTATCTAGATTTTTTATCGAATTCCAGTTCACTTTTCGGTGTCGTAAGCATCTAAAAAATAAACAGATGTGCCATGAGCGAACGTGAGGTATGATGTTTTTGATAACTGATCATTGAAATGGCGTTCCAATGTCATAAAATTTCTATTGATGGCAAGGCAATGAAGCGTAAAATTGGATCGTGTGAAGACTTGACACTGTTTACGAGTTGCCTTATCATAAAAAAATTCCGAGCTAGGTATTGAACTTAAGGGCCCATAATTTAAAAATTGTAGCATGAGATTGATACATTATTTTGTTTACCATCAAAGGGCTTAACCCATTTTCATTCATTAGTAATAAAGGGAAAAGAATTACATTGCATTTAAAACTGATTTGCTTTAACTAATCGGGTTCTTTTGTGCATTTTCGTTAAGGGACTAAATAAATAATTTTAAAACTGACTAACTTTGAAGTCATAACCAACAAAACAAGACTTTGACACATTAAGGTAAAAGACTGAGTAATCATTAAAATTTATGCTGAAGTAAAAGAAAAAATAATGCTAACGCTGAAGGATGATATTCTGTAGCTCTTGGAAACATAGAAGTTGTAAGAAAACATGGTACTTGGGATGTAAAAGTTAGTTTAGACTCATAGTAAATTTTACCATCATTTAAAGTTTTTCAGGTCAATTTCTAACAAAATGTATTGCCTTGTAATTTTTAACTAAGAAAAGTGACGTGTTCAACGTCACGCAAAATTTGATTTTCACAAGCCTCTTGACAGCCGAGATGAAGAACTGGTTAGAGAATCGAAATGCAGAGGTTAATGTTTACAGTTTACAGCCATTTCAAAATAAGATCTAAAACGTCCGTGAGTATTAAATTGGAGCTAATTCGATTCCAGCGACGAACATTATACTGCAAATTCTTCGGAACTACGCAGTTGATTTTCGTCATGACCAAAACAGTGTACGAGAGGCAAGTAATAGCAAAAAAATGTTCATAATCCTTTGTTATTATGTTTATACTTGTTTACCTTCGAAATTCCTAGCTCTCAATAGGAAGTTTTTGGCTCCTTAACCAGTTTGTGAACTAAATTTCAAGCTTCTAGAACAAAGCCCTCATCCCTCGCTACAACGTCACTCAGTATGCAGCAGCACGACCTGCCTCCCCAGCACCAGCCGTAGCCAATGTATCGCTAAACAAAAGCGTCTCGTGAAGCGTCGTGCAAATTTTGGCTGGCAATATTCTCCTCATGATTTGCCAATCGACTAAAATATCGCCTCTTAAAGCTTCCTTGAAGCGCTTATGTTATAAGACCAGTAAATACTAAAGCCCGCTCTCATGCGGGGAACTTTCATGGCTTCTAAAACATGAACTTCATTGCGGCTGTTTTCCTTTGTTTTCGTCATGAAGCAAATTTCTGGTGAATTTTTGTATTATTATTACGAAACAAACGAAAACATGAGTAATATATTTTCGCGTTTAAGGCAAAAATATTACGCTTCCGATAAATGTACTAATGAATCATTTGAAGTGTATACAGTCCAATTATACGCGGTTAAGTGCATGCAGAAGCAAGAGGTAAAGCCATTCGGCTTTATGAAGTTTTGAGTAGGAGGATAACACACACAGGCAAGAAAAACTTGAATGCAGTTCATTTAAAGAAGGTTTTCATCAACGAACTTTGATAAAGGAACGTCAAGTGGTACAGGGTTCTAGAGAAACTTGTATCAATTGACAAATCGGCATGAAATTCAAAACATAACTAATTAATAACAAGACACCGCGGATGAGTTGTTAAATATTTTTCATCGTTTCGTTTTTGATTATGGAGCAATAAAACGCAACATATGAGCAACTTAACAGCTCAAAACTCTATCAATTCTGAACAGATCTGCTATATTATACCGTGCCGCGTCGCATTACTATTTATTAGTCGTGCTCTGAACTTTATCCAGATTCGTTCAGAATTCATGTAGAAGTGAGTCACTATTTTATTGTCGAAGTTGCGTTTTTGCGTTTGAGTTCGCTGGTCAGTTCGGAGAAGTGTCAATTAGGTGCATCACTTGTGTAAAACTTGGCAGAATTTTTGAAGAATTTCAGTTTTCCAGCCATATATAGTTTATATTCGTAGCTCTCATCACAATAAACTGAGGCAGTTTCGACCATCTTCTTCAGACAATATAGGATTATTTGGACTCGACTGCCGCTAGATGGCGCAGGCTGTTGCGAGCCAAGTTTGCCAGTTATGTCGACTAGTCACTTTAAGTTCGGCCGTTCATTGCCATAATCGACCCCATATGGATGGTGTCGACCTTTCTCTGCCTCCACCGCTGAGCTTGCCAGCTGAGAGTGCAGATCGATGACTAACTAACCTTCCATTTTTCATCACGAGGTTATTGATAAATTTCTAAAATAAAAATGCCCAGACCATTTTCTTCACCTTGTCTTATTTTTTATCAGAAAGGCAACGTTGATTTGCATGACTACGTAACCACGAAATTAGGCTAGCTTGTATAATCGTAATGCCTATTTTTCATAATGAACAGCATAAGAAAGATGGAGATAGCTACTCATTATTAGCAACTCTCTGTGAACTCCTACCAACCAAAGAAAGATTACTTGATGTTGAAAGATTAGGTTGTGATAAAAAAAAGTATATAATAAGAACGATTACTTCTTCCAAAACCGAGTAGCACAGAGGATCGTGATGTTGGGTTCGAACATTGCCGATATTGCAGCCTGTTTCCATCTATAATGGCAGGAGACCGGTTAACAATACAAGGATGAAGAAAAAGCGTCACAGAGAACGCACCAGTATTTCTCTCAGGAAATTCACCTGCTTTAACAATTGCATCAAGGAGGCGAAACAAATGTCGGCAAGGGAGCCGACATTCGTTTTTCCAGACTCTGGTCTCGGGATTTATGAAGAGCTCCGAGCAAAACATACGGGGTTAGCGCAATGCCTCGCTCCCTTGTACGCGTTCACAGCACTCGGTAATATTACCGAGGCTCTCAGAAAATGCCGAGTAGATTCGGAATTTAGTTAGTGGAAAAGTATGCGCACTGCGATCTTTTGATGCATTTGAGGAACGAAGCTCTTAGTTTTTCACCGTCATCTGTATATAGTTTTTGTTCATTTTTCTTGTGTAGTTGAAACGAAGGGGAAATGGATAGAGTAAAGGCCAATTTTAAGACGTAAACTTCAAACTAACAAAAAAGCTCGTCCAACTCGACTACGAATGCAGGATCCTAGCGCGACATGAAATCTGCAACCCTCTCAGCGCCATAAAGATTTTTCACTTGCATACTTTTGCTCCAGTATTTTTGTTGTTCCAAAGAACTTGGAAAACTATTCAATCTATGTGAAACATATCGAGGCTTGAATTGAATCTTGGAATAATTACTTAAACATCGTCCAAATTAAAAGTTTGAGACCTATATACCTGACCAGTTCCTTAAAACGAGTTTCAGTTCATTTATTCAATTAGGAGTGCGATGGTCATGAAAAATCAATTTAAAATTTCTAACACATATAAAGCCGAGCAAACACACAATGAAATAAAACAAATAAAAAAAACTTTCAAAAACCACGTTTTCTTAACGGACAAAAAAGAAATACATTTACGCCTACATAAAATTTAAGTCATGTAAAATGTTATGTAAGAGTAAATGTTTTTCTATTTTGTCCATTAAGAAAACGTGGTTTTTGAAAGTTTTTTTTATTTGTTTTATTTCACTATTTTTAGTTTTGTAAAAACCAGAAAAACGTTTTAAAAATATTTTTATATATATTTATTTTCTACTTTTTAGTTAGCAATTTTAGCAATTCAAATCAATTTCCAGGGTTGGCAAGTGTGGATGTTTGAGAAAAAACTCAATTCCAATCCGTGAAGTTTTAGTGTTTTTTTTACAAATTTTTTTCCAAAAAAAAATTGTAATTATTATTTCTGAGTATCAAATCTTGAATTATTAGGCAGCATAAGCATGCATGCCACATTTCAACTTACTAGGATGTTTAGAAGTGCTCTAAATTAAGGTTCGAATTTTTGACGACTAACACACACGAAACGAAGTCAAGAAAAACGTGGTAAGAGGTAAGATAGAGGGAATTTGAAAATTACTAGGTTTAATCCTAACAGTTTGAGTTTCCTGTGAGTGGTAACGCGCCTTTCAACCCTTGGTTAAAAAAAATTGCTAGGTGATCTTTTTCTTTGCAAATACCTACATGATATGTATTTTCACATGGTTATATATACAAAGTTCCGCATTTCTCTAGCAATTAAAAATTAAATCCATAATTTTTTTTCATTCGTAAGAATTCCTAAGAAGTGTTCAGTAAATGTAATTCAACATTTTCGAGCCAGCAACGAATGAAAAGAATTCAAATTTATTAGCGTAAGTTAAGGTAAGAATGGATTCTACATATATGTAATCCTGTTATATACATCAACATTAAAAAATGAAGACATACAAAATTTTCAAATACTTCTAATGACACAAAACAGGATAAAGAGTTCATAAAACCTTGGGGGAACAATGTATTCAAAGGAATATCCAACATTCTATTTAGTTATTGCGATGTAAAAAAAATATTATACAAAACATTCAATTCCAAAGTAGTTTTTGACAGAGAAAAGCTTTTGGTAAAAAAAATATCTTTCAAAATATCACACAATCATTACGATGTAATCAAGCACAAAAATGACAGCAAAACGAAAAATATATCGACATCAGGCGAAGTGCTTTTTCGTCAGTGCTCTATTTCTATGCCTACGAATGAAAATGGAGACATGGCAAGTGTGGATACTTTCGTTGAAGCGAGAGAGGGGTCAGAAACCCCCTCTCTTACTTAAAATTAGGAGAGGCGTATTAAGTTTAAATTGCTCAGTCCTACACTAACTATGTACAGGAGGCTAAGGTTTAGCGCGATGCCTTGCCTTGCAGAAGCTGAGCAAAGCGATTGGTGACATAAAGAGAAGTGTCGACGTAGCGATCGCAGCAGTCAGAAATGCATTGCCGGTTCCGGCTGGTCAGGGAATCGGAAATCTTCTCAGATTTCATACAAATTTCAAAACACTGGCTGTTGATTTTGTGAACCTATGGATAAAAAATTGTTTAATTTCGTATAACAAGTTTTATTGAATGATGTTGAAGGTCGATAAGAAGAGCATACATGGCACTACAGAATATTCTCAGCAAGCAAGTTGCATACAAAATTCAACAGATTCATACATTTATGCAGTGATTTTTGTTACTTCAAATGCAACCATATGACCAGAGCACACTTAACACCATCATCAGCAATATCTTTAAGAATGAATAAAAAACTACTTTTATTGCAATGGGAACCTTAATAAATTTTATGATATTAAAAAAATTTAATCAGACACATTGCTATTCTATTCCGTGAATGATATGAAATTGTTCAACTCAGTAATGGAGCAGTTTTAACTTTTATGTCTGAGATCGTTTAGGGATGAGTTTGAAAATCAAAGCAGTAGAACAAAACAAATAAGTATATATACATAGATATAGTTATTGAAGATCAGCAAGTCAAGTATCAACATTCGCTATAGGAATTGGCACCAAAAATATTGCTCAAATCCTTTGATATTTTTCAAAATTGTTTTACCTCAATCATTATTGTGTGCAACCTCTTGAACAATTATCAAGCAATGCAGAAAAAATGTGTACTTATGCCAAAAGGAAAGCTGAACCTCACTGCTTAGCCTTTCAGTAAGATAAATGGCAAAATAATAAGTGCAACAAATTTCCTGGCTTACCGTGCTATTGAATGTGGCTTTGCTCTCCTCAATCTGCAGCATCTCTGTCATTTGGGCATTGTCTGCATCTGATGAACCTGTGGAATCATAGAGTTGTATAAATTATTTCTATTTGGTAAGTACTGTAGAACTAGAGAAGTCTCAAAAATACATTACAACATCTTGAAAAGGTAGCAACAAGGAAACTAATTTTTTGCTTTAAGAAAGCACATTGAATGCTAGTTAGGAGAGGCAATATACTCTCCTGATCAGATTGGAATGAAAAAATTATAAAACTTAATTTAATTTACAATACCATGAATTAAAAGGAAAAAAAATTACCTGAACCACTGGAGAAGCTTGAATCTGAGAAGCCAGGGTTGAAGCTTGATGAGCTTGAGTCTGTTTCAAAGCTGTGGGAACTTTCTGAGCTGGAGTCAGAACTGCTTCCTCCACCAAACAACCAACTCATTTTACAGAGCAAATTATAGACTTTATAAGATTATTAATTGAAGCAGCTCCTTTACCTTCTTGATCTGTAAAGATCAAGATAGTGATGTCATAATAGTCTTGTGGATCAGATGCTGAATGCAGCATCGAGCCCAAACAGCCTCACGTGCTAACATTTTTTGTCCAATCTTCCCTCTAATGTTGGCATCCTACATCTGGCTGCAAACTTCTTCTCCCCCACTCCCTATACACATAGTGCACACTGTTCCCAATTGCTCTTGAGATGACCTTTATCTTCATTTTCTTTGTAATGTTGCAATAACATGAATACAAATTGCGATTTTAAATTATAGAACAATTTGATACAATTTTTGCCTACTTGTTCATATTTTAGGATTTATACATGAATTGATAAATTTTACTCTATTAGCAAATTGGTTGTTTTCTTAATGATATGACTTATTCACAATACATGCTCATAATTTACAGCAATGCTGTGTTGTGATAGCATGATTTAGGCTGATTAATAAAAGAATGTGCTAAGATCAGTCAGCCATAACACAATTGATTTGTATAAAAGTCATGCAGCATCAACAGTAATCTGCAAAAATGTGTCTTGGCAATAATTATTTAAATTAAAGCTCTAACTACTTTAACTGAACAATATTATGATAAACAAATCAATTTGGTGAAAATATTGTTTGATTTCATCACCGTACAATGAGTATGTTGTTTCTACCTATTTGGTAATTGTCAGGAAGAATGCAGTCATGAATCAGACAACCAGAGACCAGCAAAGCAACTACCAAGCTTGGAACCCTCCCACCCCAATGCAGTGGGGAGATTTGCTGTGGTAAACTCAGAAAATAAACATTAAATTTTTAATTCATTTTTCTCATTCTGCTTCATTATTTTATTATTTCCGAATAATAGTTTAACATGCATGAATTATTCAAAAGTTATTATAAGAGGAAAAGCAGAATGTGGTTATGGGAAGCTACTGCCTACTAGGCCTACGGGCTTCATATACTATTATCCAGCTTGAATTGAAACCTTCAAGTCTTCACCCAATATCGTCAAATATGCTGTAGACATTCACATGGGGACGAATCCCCAAACGATGGGATGGATTGTAGGGAGTTCATCATCCATGGACCATCAGTGTGGGTATGTAGCTTTGTATGACTATGGATCTTCCCTCCACCTCCAGAAACTTTCAAATTAATAAAAATTATTTGCAGTAATTCAATTTTTGAAGTTTGAACTTTCAAGGTAGTAACAAATTGCAAATATCACAGTATCACCTTTGTTATTTATTTTACTGTGCTTCATTTGATTCACAAATAATCACAGCATGAAGTGTGAACTGATAATAGTGATGCACTGATGCTTGGAAGTTATATACCGTAAACTGGGGTAACTAAGACCACTTTTTTACTAGATAAGTTAAACTTAAATTGAAACATGTAAAATACAGGTCTATACTCTAGCTTCACTCACCATGAATTGCTGGCTCCTGCCTCTCATAGTTTTGATGTAATTTAGAAAAAATCAATGGTCTTTTTTACCCCAGCTCTAGGGGTATCTTAGACTGTGTGGTAAAATCAATTACATTTTTTGGTAAAATAACTCCAAATAACTCCGGGTTTTGGTGCATTGTAGTAGAACTCTTCTAGTTACATATGCAAATGACAAATTTGAGGAAAGTTTCATAGTTTGCAAATGAGAGGTCCCACCTCCCAGGTGGTCTAAGTTCCCCCAACGGGAGAACTCTGACCACCTAATAGCAGCCCTGACAGGGTTAACATAGACCAGCTTGGAAATTAAGTTAAATTACCATATATATATAAGACTTTGTAGAGTCTGAAACCTAAAGAAAAAACATTAATAGGTGTATCAAACATGAAATGTTATATATGGTAATTTTAAATTAATTTCTAAGCCGGTCTATGTTACCCCGTCAGGGCTGACATTAGGTGGTCTAAGTTCCCCCATTGGGGGGTGGCACCCCCCATTTGCAAACTATGAGACTTTCCTAAAATTTGTTTGTTGCATATGTAACTAGAAGAGTTGTACTACAATGCATCAAAACCTGGAGTTATTTTGCCAAAAAAATAAAAAAATTGGAGGGGGTACTCTGACAGGCTTTAAATAATAGCTTTTTTTCATGGGTCACATTTTTAATTTTTTAACCTATTAGATATGCAAACTTTTTAAATCTTTCTATTGTGTTACGTAGCCTCAGTATTAGGCCTTTAATGCCCATTGACAGAATTTTTCTTTGTCAAATAGTTTTTGAGTTTTGGGGGTTTTTGTTAAAAAAACGAAAAGTGGTCTAAGTTACCCCAGGAGTCTAAGTTACCCCAGTTTACGGTAATCATAATGTGCATTGAGCAATGTGTTAAGGGGAGCGACCCGTAGCGTCTGCCCCAAAAATTATCTTGGATATCAACAGACGGATTGATTCAAAATTTGGTACACGAATGTAAAACGATATTTTGTTTTTTTTTTTTTGTTCATGTGAATTTTTTGAAAAATGAAAGAAAATGTGAAATTCTTAGAAAACAGCCAAAAAGGAGGTACTCTAGAAATCCCAACTCCTCCTAGGATTTTCAAGCTAAAACATTGAGACACATATCATTCGATGCGTAAAGACCGTATCTAAAGCTGGTGGTAGGGGTTTTTTGAATTTCTCATTTGTGGGTGTGGGAGCAATTTTTCCAGGGAGCGACCCAGAGCGTCAGCCCCAAAAATTATCTCGGATATCAACAGATGGATTGATTCAAAATTTGGTACACGAATGTAAAATGGTATTTTGTTTTTTTTGTTCATGTGATTTTTTTTTTAAAAATGAAAGAAAATGTGAAATTCTTAGAAAATGGCCATAAAGAAGGTACTTTTTGAATTTCTCATTTGTGGGTAAGGCCGTGTGGGAGCATTTTTTCCTAATTTTTTTGAAATTTTTTTATTTTACCTCCACCTTCCCCCCTTTTTGTAAAATATAATCCAAACTATAACGAACTTGGAAAAAAGCCCACCACCAGTTTTGTAGATCTTTTATTTGCAAATCGAACGGTATATGTCTCATTGATGTAGCTTCAAAACTCTAAGAGGTGATAAGCAGTGTGGAATTCTAGAGGGATATTAAATTAACCAGTACACATAGAATATTGGAAAGCAGGACCTGAAAGCTTGGAAAGGCCAGGAACTTTACACTTTCAGTCAATTATGTACACATCCTATCCCTTTCCAGAATTCCAGCTGTGATTGATTGATAAGATTGTGATTTTAGCCCCTTTCAGCTTTCCAGCTGTGATTGGTTAATGGAATTGTGATGTTATTTTGCTTTCAAGCTGTGATTGGTTGATGGGGACGCTTTCAAGCTGTGATTGGTTGTGTCCATAAGCCCCGCCCCCAAATATGGTACATGTGCTACAGTATTGGTTAACTAAATACTGAACTTAAACTTGATCATTATGAACTAAGGGCCTGGAAAATTTTCTAAAAGTCCAATAAATAAAATAAAAATAAAAAATATCTATCAAACAAGAGACATCTAAATTATTCTATAACAAACCTGATGTACTATACAATTGAAACTTTTTGTCCACTTATGATCCATCTTTACATTTATAGTCAGTAACATGGCAGAGCACTGTATCAAAGGAAAGCTTTTCACCTTGGGTGGAAAGCATTTTTATAACTGAACTTCCATTCTTAGAATTCCAGCCTGGTGATAAGTTTGCAGTGACAAACTGACAATAAGTTAACTTTTCAATAGGGCCTGTCGGCCTGACGAAGTTGTGCGCACCTCAAAAAAGACATTCAAGGGTGCAAGGTTGCAAGACTAGAGCCTCACTAGACAATGTTTGAGCTCAATTTCTGTCAAGGATGGTGTGAACGATGGCAAGAGAACCATCCCATATGAGTACGACTGCAGACGGATAACTGAAGAACAGCTTTTTCAGACAGAATCAGACTAGCTATTTAAGTGTGCTACCGGTGAAGAGGAGCATATTGCTCCTCTTGCTTAATCTTAGATTCTTAGGTTCTTGCTTTTCATCCCTGGCACTTTGGTGTATTGCTTACTTTAGGTTATGCTTCCTAATATGGTTTCCTCTTTCCATTTAATTTAGGGTTTTTGTGACTGTTATTATTAATGAATGTTTCCTTCCCTTGTATTTGTTTCAGGTGTTGTTCTCCATCAATAATTTACCAGTTAGAGCATGCAACTTTATGCAATGTCTGAAAAGTTCACTTGCTTCCACCTTATTATCATGTTTGAAGTGTAGCATGCACCATTAAAAGTCTTGGTTAAGTTTAGTAAGCTTACCACTTATCACGCTTTGTGATCCTTGTCTGCACATTATTGCTTGCCTCACCCGCACCCATTGCCTGAAGCTCATTTGAACTGGAAGTCATTGTCAACCCATTCCTGCTTGCTGAGCAACGTAGCTGCTCCCTAAGGGTGAGTCACTAAGACTTGATCAACTCAAGAATAATAATATACCTTTCCTTTTCAAACTCATGCACTTAATTTACTGCAATAAAGCTCGCTTATTACTTTTTACCTGTTTAATGTCACCTTGTTCCTGTTTTGAATTGCTTTATTCACTTACCTGATTGCTTTTACATTGAATTTGAATTGGGTTGGAGGTAGGCTTAGCTAGGTATTGTATCTTAGGGTGATTGAGCTAATCTTCACATAGCTTTTGTGAACCCCTGTTGACCGGACCGCAACATAATTTGGTGCCCAGACCCGGGATGCTCAATTGCCTCGCAGACCCGGGAGCTCAATTACCTCATAGACCCATGAGCTCAATTACCTCCCCAGACCCGGGAACTCAATTATCTCACAGACCCGGGAGTTCAATTGCCACAATGGGACTCTAGGGGCAATTTGCCTGGAATAGCTTTGGGAGCCTAATTTCCTGGAATAGCCAGTTTCCCTCACTATTAGTATTTCATGTTGATACCTATTATTGATAGTCATAGTTATTATTGATAGTCTTGTGAAAATAGAGCCTATGTCAACTAGGGATAAATTCTGTATTCTGCTTTCTAATAAAGTAACTGACTTTTCAATTTCCTAAAATGACTGACAAGGGTGGTGAAGATGTTCCTTCTACTCAGCTGGAAGGTGCTTCGGCCATGCCTACCATGGTGAAGAGAGATACAGGATGTAACTCGGATGATGACATCCGGGATACTTGCCAATACATTGCTACTGTAATGGAGAACTTTCATACACATCTTCAAGATCTTTCACCCTCTTCACAGAGGTGCATAAACAAGCTTCAGAAGACCCTACTTGACTTACAGAGACGAGCCAGGCCAATGTCTAGTCCTCCCAGTGGTGAATCGCACTCATCCTCTGAAGAGGCCAACAACAAGCCTGTCACGACTTTGAATGCACGTGAGAAAAAACGCGTACATTCAAGGCAATCCTCTAGAAGCAGGAGAGTTGACCATTACTCAGAGCCTCAAGATAACTCGGAACTAGAGACCTCACCAAGTTCAAGTAAATACAGGTCTCATTATGTCACCCATGGAGCAAAGAAGGGATCTCCTCCTAGGCGTACAAGAAAGAATAACAAGCAAAGCAAATCTGTTCCTGTGCATCATCGACATACATCATCTGCAAGTGGATCCAGTGAATCATCACAACCCCGCAATTTGCGTCAACGTACTTTGGTCTTCAAATCTTCATCATGCTCGGACAGTGATCTTGGTGATTACCATGCTAGAAAACGTGTTGATGGCTCCCGGAAGCATTCTCTGACAATCAAGCCAGTGCTGACTCAGGGTGATCAAGTGAATGAACTTAATGATCCAGCAATCACTGGTGCCAAACCCAAATTGAAGAAGACCCTATTTGACTTACAGAGACGAGCCAGGCCAATGTCTAGTCCTCCCAGTGGTGAATCACACTCATCCTCTGAAGAGGCCAACAAAAAGCCTGTCACGACTTTGAATGCACATGAGAAAAAACACGTACATTCAAGGCAATCCTCTAGAAGCAGAAGAGTTGACCATTACTCAGAGTCTCAAGATAACTCGGAACTAGAGACCTCACCAAGTTCAAATAAATACAGGTCTCATTATGTCACCCATGGAGCAAAGAAGGGATCTCCTCCTAGGCGTACAAGAAAGAATAACAAGCAAAGCAAATCTGTTCCTGTGCATCATCGACATACATCATCTGCAAGTGGATCCAGTGAATCATCACAACCCCGCAATTTGCGTCAACGTACATTGGTCTTTAGATCTTCATCATGCTCGGACAGTGATCTTGGTGATTACCATGCTAGAAAACGTGTTAATGGCTCCCGGAAGCATCGGCCACTGGCTGCAATTGAGACTCACCTTGATGTTGCCAGTAAACCTAGACAGGCCAGGCCTCGCAGTTTGCATGGTGATCCTTACAGATCATCACAACAAGTATCAACAAAGCAGCTAGTACATGCACTTAACCGATTAGACCAACGGTTAGTCCCTAAGCCAGACACCTTTGATTCAACCACCGGACAGTCATTTGATGTATTCCTAGAGACATTTGAAGAATATTGTGCTAACACATTCAGAGGTAGTTCGTCCCTTTGGGTGAGTGAGCTTGGTCGCTTCCTGAAGGGCGAGATGCTCAGTGCTTACAACNTCCTTTCCAACAAATGGTGCTCCAATAGTACGATCACGTCCCCCTTCTTGGTCTTCGAGCCTGGTGTGCACCTTCTGCAAGAAGCCTGGACATTTGAGGCATGATTGCCGGAGACGGTTGGGACTTTGCCTTGTTTGCAGGTCATCCGAGCATCGAATCTCTGGATGCTCAAAACGAAGGATCTTATCCAACAATTATGATAGACCAGCCACACCAAAGATAACTGAACCACGAGTAACAATTCAAGAATCCCCAAGTATGGGGAGAAAGGCCAGTAATTTAAATGTCAATCCTCTGGTGTGAGTGGGGCAATCTCAGAGTATCTGTCCAGGCCCCTAACTACCAATATCTTGCACATTGATAGCTACTGTCAAACAGATGATGAGTTGCCAACCAATATTAGTACCGATCTTCGCTTGTGCTTGTTTGTTGGCCCCAATTTAGTTATTCCTAACTCTTGGGAACATGAAGAAGGTGTTGCTTCAATACCCATTGCAATCACCACTCCAGCCCAAGTACATCGTGAAGATACAGACTCCAGCATGGCTGAGTCCATTGTTATTGAATCATGTGAAACAACTCCTAATGTGACAGCTCCTGATGATATGGATGGTGAAGACTTTTCAGTATGTATGTCTCAGGTGCAGCCTGAGCCCTTGATGATGATACCTGTTGGGGATACCCAAGTTATGGCTCTTGTGGACACTGGAGCTTCTGTGTCCCTTGTCCAAGAGGGTGTCACCCTAACACCAACCTATGTAAATCGTGGGAACAGGGTCATTCAAGGGCTTGGATCGTCAAGGATCATTTCAAGATGTGTTGTGACTACTTCAATGCAATTTGGAACTTTAAGCCTGGATGCAAACCTTCATGTTGTTGATGCAGGATCTCTCAAACACCAGATCATTCTGGGAACGGGCTTCCTTCTTGACCATGAATTCACAGTTGACTTGAGCAAGGTGTTAAAACTATCTATAGAGGACTCCCAGTATATACCCTGTGATATTTATCTGAAGAAAATGGAAGCTACTGCGGTGCCTGTCACCATGTGTCTCCTGATGTGGTTGCAGACCAAGAACTGCTTTTTCAGGCTGATGGGTCAGCTGTGGTGGCATTCTCCACGGTTGATGGCATTATTTCTGGGAGGACAAAGCAACTGCAGATTTTATTGGAGAAGCCAGCAACTGCCCAGAAGGATGGAGAGATAATCAGGGCAGGCTCATTGGTAGGAACTGTCTCGACTATTGTGTATGTTGAAGTCCATGCCGTGATGAGCACCAAACCTACAGACAATGAATTTCTTATTGACCAATTAAACCTTGATCACCTTCCTCCAGCTGAGCAAGGGATAGTGAAAGAAATGTTGAAACAGCGCTCTACTGTCATGAGTAAAGGAGACACTGACATAGGGTGTGCTGGAGTAACGTCACATAAAATTGAGCTACATGATTCCACCCCAATACGACAAAAGGTTAGACGGTTTCCTGAACCCATTGCCCAGGAGATTGAAAAGCAATGCCAAGAGCTGAAAGCTCTTGTTGCTTCCCTCGGTTTGTGCTCATTAGGGTTAGTTTGAGCCTGACGTTCTCTCATTCAACAGCAGCCATGTCATGCTGAACAGGGTAGACAAATGATAGCTTTTTTTGTATCACTGCTCTTCTTTAGGAATTCAACCATGACATCACAGTCATCGTCTTGTGGTTGTTCTCTCTATGGGGTCCATCATGGGATGCATTACCCGGTCATCCACACTGCCCAAGCGTGTCTTGGACCTGGCTCAACCATATCTATCTATATCAACTTCAATGCATATCTGGGGTGCATTATAACCCTATATCAGAATACCGATCATATAGCCCTTAACTGGAACCCTGCCAGGAGAGACCACTCTTGCCAACCCTGATTGAAGAAGACTGATGAAACAGACAATCTTCAAGTGACTTTTGCAGTTACCAACTCTGAAGCTTCTTCTTGTTCACATGATCTGTAATACACAGTGATTGTTATAGAGTGCAACAACCATTATTTGTGTGCACTGTTTGATTCAGGAGCTCAAATTAATCTAATAGGCAGAAAAGCCCTAGAATCTCTGAACCTGCCTAATCATACAATGGAACCTTGTAAATCTCCTGTAGGTATAAAAAGTGTTGGAAATAGAAAACTTGTTGCTGAGTGTGTTGTGGAGCTCATGCTTACTATTAATGGTATCTTATATGACCCTCCTGTTCCATTTGCTGTTGTGGATGAATCTTCAATGCCATATTGTGCAATATTGGGTGCCAACATGCTGAGGAAATTAAATGCTGCCATGAATTTTAAGCAAAAGATGATCCATCTGAATATTCTTGGACAACAGATATCAATTGATATGCCTAGGCTGACTCAGAATGTGGAGCCAGTTGGGTATTGTTTGGTGCAGGAAGTATTGGAACCAAGTCTCCCACGGGCCACTGCTGGGTTGAACCATGCCCAGGCAGTGGAACTTCAAGCCAGGGACCCTGTCATCCGTAATTTATATTCCATGGTGCAAGACCACCATCCACCTCCTTTATGGAAGGATGGAGCTCTCACTCGTTTCCGGCCTCATGCTCAGTTTTTGTGCACCTTAGGTAAAGAGTGCTCTTACTGTGCTAGTCAACTGTTGAGGAATCACCGCCATTTCTTATTGTGCTCTCCTTTCCATGACCTTTATTTGTCTCATGTGTCTCCATGCCAACCAAGACTTATAGACTATTGCTTATCTTACTGTAATTTTGATTCCCTTGTGTCACAGGTTAGGATGTTCTGTTTAAAATTATTGTTTACCCCAAAGTTGGACCATATTGTAAAATTTGGCTCTTGGACAGAATACTGCAGTCACCCCTGAGGGATTTTCCTCTGGAGGATGGTTGCCTAGCTTATCCTGTGCCCTAGGGTTTATCCTGTACCAATAGCTCTTGGCTTTGTTCTTAGCTNTTTTTGTGCACCTTAGACAACCTGCTGTGGTACAAAACCTCCTCGGATTTCAAGCTAGTTGTTCCTTTCCACTTTCTGGTTGAGATAGGTTTGGCTATGCACTATAAACGTGCACATCCTGGACGAAATAAGCTGATCAAGATGCTCCAGTCTGTCTTGTGGCATCCCTCATTGACCAAGGTTGCTCAAGATGTCTGTTACTCCTGTGAGTTGTGCCAGAAGTTCAAGATTGGTACACAGCTAGTACAGCCACCCATGCTGAAAATAGTGGCTCCTAAGCCATTTGAGTTGGTAGCCGCTGATTTGATCCAATTACCACCCTCTCGTTCTGGCCACATTGGCTGCCTGGTTTGTGTCGATCATGGTTCTAAGTGGATGGCGGCAGTCCCCATCCGGAATAAAAAACCTGACCATCTAGCCTTTCTGTTGGAGCATCAAGTTCTTGTAAATTTTCCAATGATACCAAAACGTCTGCTAACTGACAATGGAAGAGAATTCACCTCTCCTTGCTTTGAATCTGTACTTGATAAGTATGATATCTAGCATGCGTTTTCCACCCCATATAAACCCTCATCAAATGGGCTTGTAGAACGAGCTAACCGAACAGTTTCTGAGATGTTGAGGTGCCTCAGCCATGAAAACCCTTCTCACTGGGTAGATCATCTGCCTAAAGCAGTGATCTCATACAACAATGCTTGGCATTCCAAAATTGGCACGTCTCCTTCTGATTACCTAATAAAAGATGCTCACATCTTGAAGGGGACTCCTCTTCTTCCCAAGGAAATGCAAGACAAGTGGAAAGTAGGACATCCTTCATTTTCTCCCTTTAATGTTGGAGAGCTTGTGCTTAAGAAAGTCCAGTTGATGGGCCATTCAACTGTCAACAAATTCAAGCCTCGATATGAAGGCCCTTACAAGATCTCTCAAGTTAATCAAAATGGAGTAACGTATGTAATACAAACAATTGATCTTCCTATGCCAAAGCAGTGCAAGGTCCACCATTCTCAGCTAAAACCCTGGGTGGCAGTTCCTCAATATCTACTGGACCATGCTAGCTTTAAAGAACTTGTAGCACGGCAGGGCAAACTTGACATTCCCAAAGATTCTAGCACTGATGAAGACGTTAAATTGAGAAGCATCCTTCTGCCATTGTCCTCTTCATCATCCCAGTCAAGTTCAGATGTGGATTTCTCTGGCTTTGCATCACCTTTGTTGGAAGGATCCTTGAGTAAATGAGTGGCTAGGACATCCCAAACTGAAGTTAGGTGTTCATCTCCTACCTTGTCTGGTAGTGAATCAGTCTCACAGCCTTCAGAAGATCTCAGCTGCGCTGAAAGTCAGCAAAGCACACCACAGGTCAAGCCTGAGACCATAGCCCATGTTGGGGGGCCCAGCCACTCGACTCCTGTTGATGAAAGAACCCATGCGCTAGAAATACCTAGTTTAGGTGAATCTCGATTAAGTAGAATATCAAGCAAGTCAAAGACTTTCCTGAATGAGTGCCAGATACTATCTGTGAATTCTGTTCTTGAATCAGTATTGGAAGTGGTAACTGAGACCCTTCAGTGGGTTGAGGAGCACAACAACAGTTTGTTAGAACCACTTCAGTCCACTAAGTATTCAGTGGACTCTCTGGAAATTGCTTCACCTGTAAAGACTGCAGCTGAAATTGTTGTTTCTGACAATCAGCTGCTCTTGGTGACCTCTCCTGAAGAGGCCCCTCCTGCACATGAAGAGAGAGTCATCCCCATATCAAGTCCTCAGGAAGTGGGAGTTGCAGTTGTGACTCCTGAGGTGCAAACTGAGGTACATGGGGAAATGACACTGCATCCTTCTCCCCAACCTGAGCAATTGCATGTGGATTCCTTAGCCGAATTCAGTGGATTTGCGGGAACTCCACCAAATGTACCTCTGTTGAGACTTCGAAGGCCACCCCGAAGAATAAGCTTGAGCCCAGTGCGAAGATCATTAGAAGAAGCCAAGGATATCATTGGAGAATACAGGAGGAGGAGACGTGCTCTTGACCATGATCTTCACCGACCTTCCCTTAGAAATTTACCAACCTCAAGTCCCTGCACGGATTCTTCCCAAGGTACTCTTGATGATTCATCTGTATAGTAGGTCAAGAAAATCCATCAAGACAAGGAACAAATTTATGATCTAGTTTTATTATTAAGTGTTTGAGTATTTGTATTGGTCAATATATGTGGGTTTGTGTGCTATTTGTTCAGTTGAAACTCAGCTGTTGGTTGTTCGTGCTCCCGTTGGTCAGCACTTGTAGGGGAGGTGTGAAGAGGAGCATATTGCTCCTCTTGCTTAATCTTAGATTATTAGGTTCTTACTCTTCATTCCTGGCACTTTGGTGTATTTCTTACTTTAGGTTATGCTTCCTAATATGGTTTGCTCTTTCCATTTAATTTAGGGCTTTTGTGACTGTTATTATTAATGAATGTTTCCTTCCCTTGTATTTGTTTCAGGTGTTGTTGTTCTCCATCAATAATTCACTAGTTAGAGCATGCAACTTTATGCAATGTCTGACAAGTTCAAGTGCTTCTGCCTTATCCTCATGTTTAAAGTGTAGCATCTGTCTCTTATACACATCTAGATGTGTATAAGAGACAGCAGTAACCTTCTGTGGAACCCTTCTACCAGACCGGTGAGTACCTGGGATGTTGTTGTGAGGGGGAGTGCTTGGGTGTGCCTGTGGTGTCTATGAGAGTGATGTAACTACACCGCATTAGTGCTATACATCAGGGTGATCCATGGACCAGGTAAAGAGTGCTCTTACTGTGCTAGTCTACAGTTGAGGAATCACCACCATTTCTTATTGTGCTCTCCTTTCCAGGACCTTTATTTGTCTCCGTGCCAACCAAGGCATCTAGGCTATTGCGTATCGTACTGTAATTTTGATTCCCTTGTGTCACAGGTTAGGATGTTCTGTTCAAAATTATTGTTTACCGCAAAGTTGGACCATTTTGTACAATTCGGCTCTTGAACGTAATACTGCAGTCACCTCTCCGGGATTTTCCTCTGGAGGGTGGTTGCCTAGCTTATCCTGTGAAGGATATTTGGTGCCCTCGGGATTATCTTGTACTAATGGCCCTTGACTGTGTTCTTAGCTTAAGTATAGTGTTGTTTGGGAATGACCTGTTTCATTGTCCCAAATTTGCTCTCCAGGTTGGAGGTAGGCTTAGCTAGGTATTGTAGCTTAGGGTGATTGAGCTAATCTTCACATAGCTTTTGTGAACCCCTGTTGACCGGACCGCAACATAATTTGGTGCCCAGACCCGGGAGCTCAATTACCTCCCCAGACCCGGGAGCTCAATTACCTCCCCAGACCCGGGAGCTCAATTACCTCCCCAGACCCGGTAGTTCAATTGCCACAATGGGACCCTAGGGGCAATTTACCTGGAATAGCTTTGGGAGCCGAGTTTTCAAGAATAGCCAGTTTCCCTCACTATTAGTATTTCATGTTGATACCTATTAATTATTGATAGTCATAGTTATTATTGATAGTCTTGTGAGAATAGAGCCTATGTCTACTTAGGGATAAATTCTGTATTGTGCCTTCTAATAAAGTAACTGTCTTTTCAATTTCCTAAAATGACTGACAAGGGTGGTGAAGATGTTTCTTCTACCCAGCTGGAAGGTGCTTCGGCCATGCCTACCATGGTGAAGAGAGCTACAGGATGCAACTCGGATGATGACATCCAGGATACTTGCCAATACATTGCAACTGTAATGGAAAACTTTCATGCGCATCTTCAGGATCTTTCACCCACTTCACAGAGGTGCATAAACAAGCTTCAGAAGACCTTGGCTTCTCTAACAATCAAGCCAGTGCTGACACAGGGGGATCAAGTGAATGAACTTAATGATCCAGCAATCACTGGTGCCAAACCCAAATTGAAGACCATATTTGACTTACCGAGACGAGCCAGGCCAACGTCTAGTCCTCCCAGTGGTGAATCACAGTCATCCTCTGAAGAGGCCAACAAAAAGCTTGTCACGACTTCGAATGCACGTGAGAAAAAACGTGTACATTCAAGGCAATCCTCTAGAAGCAGAAGAGTTGACCATTACTCAGAGCCTCAAGATAACTCGGAACTAGAGACCTCACCAAGTTCAAGTAAATACAGGTCTCATTATGCCACCCATGGAGCAAAGAAGGGATCTCCTCTTAGGTGTACAAGAAAGAATAACAAGCAAAGCAAATCTGTCCCTGTGCATCATCGACATACATCATCTGCAAGTGGATCCAGTGATTCATCACAACCCCGCAATTTGCGTCAACGTACATTGGTCTTCAAATCTTCACCATGCTCGGACAGTGATCTTGGTGATTACCATGCTAGAAAACGTGTCCGACAAGGCGGACAACCGGAAGAGTCAGAAGTAACCCGGACATGTCTTACATTTTATTATTGTCAGTTCGACTCGCGTAGTCAATATACTTGCGTATATTGTCGACTAAAATAGTAGAACTATTTTAGCTTTCTAAAGTACCGCGCACGGCGCATTTTTTTACCAACGTAGTACGGCGCACCGCGCAGGTCGTTAAAATGACAAAATAAATTCCCGCGCACCTGGCACATCTTCCTGATCATGGCAAGTAGGCTGTTGAAGATTGCTGTTTGGATCACTTGGCTGCTACTGTTAATAAGTGCAGAGTGCAGATCTACTCGTATTAAATTTCTCAATAATCATACTGTAAATAGATGCTAATACAAATTAGGATGAAGCAGGCTTGGAAGATATACAAATATAGCTGAGCTGAGCTGCTAAATGCAATCATAGTGCTAACTGCAATCATAACATTCTGAGCTGCTAACTGCAATCATAGTGCCAGTTTTGAGCCATCACATTCCAAACTTCTAAAGCTATTGAAAATATCAAGATTTTAGAATTAAGTAGGAAATTTCTACCTAATTTTTGGTTCAACTAATTAGGTTGAAGCTATTTGATTCAATGTTTCTCATATATTGACAGGTACAACAGCCTCTGGAATGTCCAGCAATGCAGCTTCTAATGAAAAGTTCACTGAGTTTGTGTGAGTACCTGCATTCTGAGCTGAATTTCTTTTCCTTTAGTAAAGGAGATCAATTTCAATTGAAGTGGCTCATTTTGAATTTTATCCTTTATGAGTAATATATAGTTCTTATTATAGCAAGTTACTTCTTTGATATAATTTAATCTATCTTTTAATGGTATAACCTACAGAATTACTGACCGCACCTATAAAATGCGCTCGTGCAAGCCTGAATGTGTGGTAGGACAGGTAGGTTATAGGTAATATCTCCCCAATTGCATGAAAATGCCATGAATATTTTCAGGTACCGGTATATCATCCTAGTATTTGGCTGAAGGGCCAAGGCTTTACCTCTGATCAGACCAGACATCCACTCATAAATATGATTTTTGTGCAATAATGCTGAAGAAGATAATTAATAGAGAAATTTTTAAGAATGTAGGTATATATTATCTCCTCAATAGATTATAAAAGCAAAATATAAGGAATAAAGAATGAAACATTAGTTTCTTTTAAGTTCAGTGCCATCTTAAACCTTTTGCGGGTCAGGATAAATATATGCAGAGATGACAATTTCTTGAACTAGTATCAGAATATATGAAAAATTATGAATTATATTTGCCCATTTAAATTTTTCACAAATTTGCACATTGGAAAAGTACGTATAGCACAGTTAAATAATTCATTAAATGCAGTCACATTGCTAAATTATTCTATATTGTTAAAATTAAATTATGCAAATGTAAAGGGTAACTATCTAACTTAAATTTAATTCATTTTTATTTAACCTTCATTTTTTAAGTTACCTTGAATAATGTGTGAGACCATGTAGCCATGTATGGTAATTTGCCTGCATAAGACTCAAGTAATTTATTTGACTGATTATAATTCATGTTGTGATCTATCAAATAATAAATGAGAAGATCTCAGTTTCATCTATTATATATTTAATGAGCATTATATATATATATATTATTTAACAATTTTCATATATATATATATATATTATATATACCTATATTGCATGTAGCTGTAGCAAAGCTGTTGATTTAAGGTTTTCCTCAGCAAGCAAGTGGCAGGCGAGATGAGCACATGGGAAGGGGCTGGTCTGTGGCAGCTGTCGGTGCTGTGTCCCATCAAAGACTTTCCTCTCATCCCTGGTTTTGAAGACACGTCCTGTGAAGAGCTCAGAGTTGCTGCTTATGCTGCCAAGACTGATCCTGCTGCCATGCAGGAATATGTGAGTTCTATTGCAATGAGCAGTTCTCTACTCTTTGTTTTGTTAATGCATAGAGAGGCTTTACATGAGCATGTCTTAAAATGTGTCAGTTTTTAGAGGTTTCTGTTCACACGTATAATGAAATGGATTAGAAGATTAGTAGAAGTAGCAATGGATTAGAAGATTTGGTCTTGTCTCACCATTATTTTTTGATATATTAAACCTATTACTAATTTAATATCTCCAATAGTCTTGTATTGATTTTTTCATTGAGTTGAATATACTTAGGGAATAAGGCAAGCATTCTGCCTGCTAGGAAAAGTTGCTTTTCATGGCCAAACTGAGGTCTTGTCACAATGATTACTTGTGTTGATTCAAGTGTAAGGAGCCAAATATGTTTATTAACAGAGCAAATATAACCGTCTCTTTATCATAGATTGGCTGGCATTGCATTATGTTATACCTTGTGATCTTGTTACCAGGTTTGAAGACCGTATTACACATGCAACTCAAAATTTATCACTGTGGTTTTGAATGTATACCCACTTGAATGCTTCAAGACGCTTTTGCTAATTATTTTAGAAGCTAATATGGTATAAAACTTTAGGCTTAAAATATCTGATTATATGATATAACTGAAAACTATTGCAAATTGTCCACACTTATTCGTTTTCTTTTGAACTGGCAGTGTTGATGAATAATATGTCCTAACATGTCTCAGTACTAATAATATGAGAATGCACAGCATAATGTTTCACTTCATTCTATGCTCATTTTTTTATCATAATTTTAATATTTTAATGTAGCTGGTTAGCCCGGTTCTTGCATGCTCTACACCTCCTGCAATTTTAGAAACCTGCCCAAACACGAGCTGATTCATGAGCCAACATTTTCCAGATTAGTCCAAAACCGCATTGCCCTGAATAGATAAATAATCCATGCTGTTCTAAAATCTCGACCTCATTGACCCTTTAGCATTGAGTTTAATATTTATGTTACCTGTCAAAACTGTATATGTTTATGTTATGTATAAAGATCATTTGTCCAGTTGGATGAATCAGGTGGCTCGAATGTCAGCTATCAATTATTTTTCAAGGAACAATTTTCAGCAATGTGCTATTCATGCAATGTGGTATTTTTGAATTGAAAGAAAATTGATTGCTGAAGGGTTTAATAATTTTTTTTATTTTTTTTTTATAATTCATCGCGAATCTCACCATCTCCAATACCTCCACCTTGAATTCCAGCTTCCCAAGTACCACCCTACCGAATCTCGTCATCCTGCATTCTGCCACCATCCGAGACTATCCTCTTACTGCGAGACTATCCTCTTGCTGTGAGACTATCCTCTTACTGCGAGACTATTCTCTTACTGTGAGACTATCCTCTTACTGTCTCTTACTGCGAGACTATTCTCTTACTGCGAGACTATTCTCTTACTGCGAGACTATCCTCTTGCTGCGAGACTATCCTCTTACTGCGAGACTATTCTCTTACTGCGAGACTATCCTCTTACTGCGAGACTATCCTCTTACTTATTATTAGTGTTCACTTCCGGGTAATATCTCAACACAAAGATTATTGCGCTCGCATGCCCAGACAATATCTGTAAATTGTGGCGCCAGGCTCCAGACACGCAAACAAACTAACTCTTATTGATAGTTATATGAAATATTAACAAAACCAGAACAATATTTTCAACAATTTAAGAAATCAAGGAGAAAGATGCATGTTCGATTTTAAACATAGTGCTCTTACCCAAATCAAAATCTGGAGCCTGTCAGCAAATTGTAAACCATTCTTAGTATGAAATCCAACATAAAATAAGCAGATATATATCTATTTACTTTCATAAAACAATATCTTTCAGCAAAAAATGTTATCTGAAAAGATGGCACGACACAAACAGCTGAGAGATGCCTTCCGAAGTGGTACTGCAGAAGCCGTTCAAGTGCTGGTAATTATGCTTTATTTCGTAGTGAAAAGTCTCATCTTGTTTCAACTTGAGATTAATTTAAACCTATTAATTGTGAGATATTGTGTATAATAACTGAGTAGGTACGTAAATTATAGGAACCACAATTGTGTGTCATACATCCATGTTTATCAATGAATGTATCTTCTATCTTTTCCAGCGAGAATTGTTCAACAAGGCACACAAGGTTGACGCAGCTGCTGGTTCAATGAGCAACTCCAGTTCCACCACAAGCCTATTTGGAAAGCCACAAGGCTCTGTGTTTGGGGCGACGTCGAGTACATTCGGTGCAGCTTCAACAACCTCTAACTCTAACAGTCTTTTTGGGTCTAGTTCATCTGCCATTGACAGGCCTGGAATGTCTCTTTTTAGTAAACCTCAAACTACAAATACTTTTGGTTCAAGCTCAGCTTTTGGCAGCCTGGGTTCATCAGCTGGGGCTGGTCTATTCGGTGCACCGCAGCAAACCACGTCTATTTTTGGATCCAGCGGAAGTTCTGCCTTTGGCATGTCTGATGCTGTTAAGCCCAGTCTATTTGGTGCACCGAGCGGGACGTCCATCTTTGACTCCAATGCCATGCCTCATTCAAGTACTGCAGGCAGTTCGCTATTTGGGGGTACCTCCACAAACACTAACTCGAATTCACTTTTTGGCAGCGTGATCGGTGCAAAGAGCAGTGTTTTTGGTGGTGACAACGCGTCCAATTCAGTGTTTGGGACACAACCCTCTGCATCAGGAGGTTCAGTATTCTCTGCCCCTTCTTCTAATGCAGGAAGTTCTCTTTTTGGTGCACCAGCGTCTGCCGTAACTGCATCTCCTTTTGGTAATCCTGCAGCATCATCAAATATTTTTGGATCCTCAAACACCGACCAGAATTCAAATGAAGGAATTGCGAACGCTCCGTCCGCTGTTTTCGGCCAGGCTTCCACTGGTGCTACATCTAATGTTTTCGGAGGATCTGGGTCTACCTCGCTCCAAGGTGGGAGTAAGAGTATTTTTTCATCTGTCGATCCGTCATTACAAAGTCAAACATTTTCTTTGTTTGGCGGCGCATCGTCCGCGGGAAGTACACAATTTTCTTCCGCCCCAAGCACCACTCAATCTGTCTTTGGTAGCGCCACATTTTCTTCCACGTCTTCCATTTTCGGAAATTCCAATACGACTGCAGTTCAGCAAGGCTCTGTATTTGGAGGTTCAATGTCGGCTACTGCAGCCGCTGATGGAAATGGAAGTGTTGTTGGTTCTCAGACTGCATCGTTTCCTGTCTCTTCTACACATTCCTCGACGTCAGCCGCAGCATCCCCAGATGACGAACGCTACTCTCAAATCAATCAACTCCAAGAGAGCGACCGTGAACAATTTTGCAGTGATAAATTCTCGTATGTTCCCTGCGTTCCGCCCCCGAGAGAACTCTGCATGTAGTCCTAAACTATTTAGCTTCTATGTAAATATGAATTTATTTATCAATTATATTGATACGCATCTGAAAAATGAATGCCGCTTGGTTTATGTAACAATTCTGAACAAAACGCCATGTATCATCAATAATTTATTTTAGACTTTGCTAGAAGTACGTTCGTTTGTGGTTACACAGAAGCTTTTTCTGGTAATAAAATCCTTTATCATTCAAAGTAAGTTGATATTTTATCCTCAGTGAGTGTCTTACCTGGTGGCTGAGAGTTTTTGACATCAATCGAGGTAAAGTAACGAAAGAGAAAACATTGAAGCAGTAGGAGCGTCTCAAATGTTTAGGTTAAAACTTAGTCTACAGACCAATTGTACATGGAATGCAGATTGCTTTCCAACGCCTGTCCGAAAAAATCATAAGTTGTTACTCCTACTGACTGAAGTTTGACATATTCCACTTCAAGGAAAGAGAAGTTAATTTACTAATACTTTCATGTATTTGCCGATGTGTTTTACGCAATAAAAATGATTTCTTTTAAAAATATACTCGTGTTATCCTGTCTGTTGAATTCCCGGTTAGAATTTTGTCGTAGAATTCACATTTAAGGGTTTGGTTCACAAATTGCTGTGAACCAAACCCTATTTGCCGATGGGTTTGATGGCAAATAGATGGGACATCTATTTGCCGATGGGTTTTACGCAATAAAAATTACGTCCTTAGAAAATATACTCATTATCTTGTATGTTGAACTCCCGGTAGCTTAGAATATTGTCATAGAATTCACATCGAAGGGTTTGGTTGACAAAGCACGAGCGCTTCATGGGCCTCCTTGTGCTTGAGGCTGGTCTGGCCACGGGCTGCTCGGCGCATGAGAGTTAGGGCTTCCTCTGCAGCAGCTGCCGCGTCACCCACGGCGCCCACCGCGTCGACCACGTCTACCGTGACACGCTCTGCGTCTGGCAACTGCACAGCGTGTACAACACTAATATATTACAGGCTCATTGATAATTAATATATAATAATGACTACTTTAGTTATTTTACCACTCCCTATACGACGCTTCGACGTCGTACCTCTGCCGTTACTCAGCATGTAATTATGTATGGGCCAGAAAAAGTATCGCGTTTCCAAAAGGTAAAAATATTCGATTATTTGTTGGAAGTATTTATAAGTTCCGTAGTTGAGGTTTGATAAAAAATATTAGGTGGAAATATAAATAACAATTTCATTCAGTTTTTGCTATTAATTTCCGCCTGGTTGTAAAAACTTGATCTTCACCCAATTAAAACTGACGGTACAAATGAGCTATGGAAGAGAAGAGGCAATATTGAAGATGTTCAGTAAGTAGTTGGTAAAATACTCACATCCGAGGGGTTGGTAGGAAGTTGATCGCAGTTACGCAAGAGTTGTGAGCGCAGACGCTGATTTGCAGCAGCCATCTCCTGCAAACTCTGCGTGATGTTCTGCTGCAGTGTCTGGAAACGTCGTAAAATGTCACCTGTCCCATCTCACAATGAAATGTAAACTGTTTACAAAACGGAAATGAAAAAGTTTGGCTTTATGAGGGTCGAAAAATATTCGTCGATTAGTTCATTGCATGAAAGACATTTCATTCTTACATTCCCTGACGCTTAATTATCTAACTATATATATACGTACTTTAATTTGAATTTTCGAACTGGAATTCGGAACAAATTTACTAACAACAAAAGCATGGAGTTGATGATTACCAGCAGATCTCAATGGAAAATTTGCTGTTTTATTACCGCAGACACCCGCTCCCTCACCAACACCCGCCACGCCCCTACACCGCCACGCCCCTACACCAACACGCCCCTACACCAAGTGCGGGGATGTGGTTGTGCGGGGTACACCGCCACGCCCCTACACCGCCGCGCCCTCACAGCCTGGGCGAGGTGGGCGAGGGCGCTGTGTGCGCGGTGGGTGGCGTTGGCGTGGTGGCTCAGCAGCGTCCGTTGGGCGGAGTTCAGGACGGTCACCTCGTGCGTCAGCTCCTGCAAGGTCCTCTTCAGGATATCCAAAGACCTGGGGAAATAACAGCGTACCTACACTTTACTTCAGGTCTTCTACTTTGCGATAAAATCTTAGGCGGTGAGCGAAACGAAATTAACGGAGTATTTTGTCGTAGTACACTAAGAGCTTGCTCAGATGCAAGAATTTTGCACCAACTGTAGTAGTTGAATGTTGATTTTTATATCCCAACAATGTCTTAGAAAGGCTCATACTTGCATCCTATTGCGATTTTTACGAAAATAAATATTATAGATATCCTTTAATGCTCAAAAGTTAAGCTGCCATTTGAGCTCATTACCCACACAGCAATGTATGCTGCACACCATGACGTCAGGACATGAAGGAGGCAATAAGGATAAGGATTGATGAGTACGGAATTATCCAATTAAGAGCACATGTAGCAGATGGAATGCAAGGAGATTTTTAGTGTTCGCACAGAGTGATTATCTGAATAACGTATTATTACAGCATACAGTATTATGTATTAATACCCTTTAATACATAATACTACATGGATGAGTTGCACCGCAGTTTTTTAGTTTATAGCCATGGCACCATGGGCATGGGTGGCCCAGTGGTTACAGTTCAGAGTACCAAGATTGGCGCGGGTTCGATCCCAGCTCTGTGCGCCAGTTTCTGGTCAGAATCGGCAAGGAGGCCGGGCGGTTAAGAACAGCAGAATTGTAGCAGTGAGTTGCGAGTTCGAGACCTCAACAAGCTGTGAATGTTCTGCGATGTTAAGAATCGGCGACAGGCCTACGGCCTACTAACGCTGAAACCGCTATACAATAAGGATGTACCTGGCGATTATGAGTGATGAGCTGGACGCCTCGTCCAGCAGGCCTGACAGCTGCTGCACAGACTGCTGCAGCTGCAGCCGATGCTGCTGCTCTGCTTCACGGCGGGCCGCTTCTTTCCTAGCCACGCTCTGCGCAAGAATAAAGTGAAAAATACACTATCTTCAATGTACTCTATAATTAATTTAGTAACCACTGAAAATTATTTGCTTATCTGTGAGAAGATCTTGGCCAAATTTTGAATAGATTCTTTTCAATGGAATTTTTACTTGCTGCAAATTCCTTATAGTCATCGAGAGTTCGAAAAAGTTTAGCAACTTCATATATAAAGAGCAGGAACCTTAGCAAAAGAAACCGGTTGCATCAATAATAATAATAATATAATAACAATAAATAAGTAATAATAGCGGTTTCAGCGTTTTGTAGGCCGTAGGCCTGTCGCCGATTCTTAACATCACAGAACATTCACAGCATTTTGCGGGCTTGAACTCGCAACTCACTGCTACAATTCTGCTGTGCTTAACCGCCCGGCCTCCTTGCCGATTCTGACCAGAAACTGGCGCACAGAGCTGGGACTGTCTCTTATACACATCTAGATGTGTATAAGAGACAGTCTGTCAACAGATACATCAATGTTCTGTCAACAGATACATCAATGTTCTGTCAACAGATACATCAATGTTCTGTCAACAGATACATCAATGTTCTGTCAACAGATACAGCAATGTTCTGTCAACAGATACATCAATGTTCTGTCAACAGATACAGCAATGTTCTGTCAACAGATACATCAATGTTCTGTCAACAGATAGTCAGATACAACAATGTTCTGTCAACAGATACATCAATGTTCTGTCAACAGATACATCAATGTTCTGTCATCAAACACAATTCTATCGTCTAAACTCTAAGTTCTTCGTCTGAAGGTCAGCGGTAACTAGCGTTCCCGTCCGTAGAATGAAGATTTAACCTTTGTCGATCAATACATGAACTGACATCTATTCTTTTTGTACCTACAGTATATGTTTGTTACTTTGAGTTACTGTTAGCAAACAGATTATTTCAAATGTTCCAATACATTTTCTAATGAACTTATTAAAGGTAAACCGCTCAAGGTTTACCGCTAAAAAAGCGCTAAAGGTTTACCGCTAAATGTAAAGGTAAAATATATTAAAAGTAAAGGTAAACCGCTCAGCAAAAGGTGGCATCAAGAGTGAAGAAGTTGCATAGGTAACGCTTAGACGCACTTCCAAGTCTGCCACGTAGTAAGCAGTCTATACAAGCTAGCTGAGTGTCCGATTCGGTGCAGTCTTTTCACATTTATGAATAATTTTCATTTCCCTGAATGCAGCAAGTATCATGTGTAGGATGACAATGGTTGTTCACAATTAGGTCGAATAACTAAACAAAACTTTCCACTTCAAATTTAATCGCGAGGAAGAGTGACCGGGTTCACTTAGGTATATTTCAGTCTCTCAAATGATTCAAGAGTCCAAAGTGCCAAGCATGTTGAATTAGTGTCATCCATAGAACTAAAATTTTATACTAATGTGCCTTAAACCTCCTACTTTCAGGAGTGCAAGAAAAGTTCAATAGTTGGTCACAAGCCCTGGCGACAAATGAGACTAGGATCTCCTTTTTTTGAGCCCTATAGCAGTAAGGATCATGGATACACATGGGATATCGGACGCAATATTGCACCTACTTCTCCTTTAAATCGGAGATATCTTCATTCTAAATACCTATATGTACCCTATAGCCTGCGTTATAACGTGGATGAAGAGGAAAAAATCGGAGATATCTTCATTCGTTTACGGATATACATGGAATATCGGACGCAATATTGAACCTACTTCTCCTTTTTAGCCCATATAGAAGTAAGGTTTATGGATACACATGGGATATCGGACGAAATATTGAAGTACATCAGGAAATTTTAAGTTTACTGGCAACTGAATTCTCGTTTGTGACGAAGCCACAAGTCATGGTTGAACTATATAAGGTTGACCCACGAGAAGTTCCGTCTTTCAGTTCAGCTTTCTTGTTACGTCACTGAGATCGAGAAACGTAAACAAACCCGTCATTCCCATGACGGATTGGTCAACAGGTTTGATCGCACTTCGGTGATTGGTTAATGCCCATGACGTCACAGAGATCAGTGACGTCACAGGCCAACAAGGAACTATATCCGCAAAAATGGGCTTCTGATGGGTCAACATTATACTAGTTCAACCATGTGTCAACCTTATACTAGTTCAACCATGCCACAAGTGCTAGTCTCACCAGAGGGCGCCGGTGCTGCACGACGGGCGAGTGGAGGGTAGCCAGGAGTTGCTGCAGGCTCTGTACGTGTTGCTCCTCCCGCTGCACTTCAGCCTGCCATCAAGTTGAGATTAGCAGCAAAAATATAGTCGAGGTTCTAGGCGAACTACAATAATCTTTAAACTTAACTTGGCAGAATTAGCCGGAACCGTATATAAATTTCATTTCATAAAACCAACGTCACCGACATCATAGTCGTTTTTTGTGATAATTTCTCTACATATCGGGTAGCGGACTGTTTAATTAAGAAAGGTGCAACTATGTATCTATTATTAGAGTAATGGAATGCGCACATCCAGGATTTTCTTTTTTTTTCATTTCCAAATACCAAAGTTACTGAAAACGAATCGATCGTTCATATACACCTAGACATACCTTACAGAATGCATCGAACATTCCCGAAATATTAACTTGTATAACATTAAAAATTATGAAGAACAAATCAAGTCAAACGAATATTTGAATTCATGACACCAACACAGCAACTACCAAAGATGCTTCCAACTCATATAAGCCATCTCAACGTCTTCGACCTGCACGGAGGGTGCACCCAATACGAGTGTATAAAATGACTGAACTAAGTAATATTATGCCACCTACGGTAGACATGACGTCACGAAACAAAGTTGTTCACCAAAGAAAATATAGCGGTTACAAGTTATAACATAAGAAAATTTCACGTTCACAGATTCGAAATTTTCATCGGTTTGGGTTCAAGATTGACTTAATTAAATCACAGAAAAGGCCAAATCTGTTAATACTGTAGTCTGTACAGCAGTCGCCAAAATCTCAATGCTCTAGTCCTAGTGGCTACTGTCTAGTACTGTAGTACATATTTGGCCAAGGGAATGACCAATATCATAGAAGTATAAACATTCAATGAATATCCAATTTTAAATCAAATTATCCTTATTGTTCGAATTAAAGTTCAAGAATGACAACAAAAAATGATTAGGTGCTTTAAATTGGATTGTCAATTGACATTTCGCCGAACTTCAGCCGAAGCCTGTAAAGACGTCCTAACTAACACCAACAGCTACTGTAAAGTGTGAATGCCGATAACTTAGCCAGCATCCAGCAACCTTACACTAAAGTCGCCGTCCTTCAATAACAAAAAGCTCCTAATTTATAAACAAAACTGCTGAACTCAATCTTTCCAGCACCATCAAAACAGCTTCGTAGTCATCATGTGGTTAACGAACCCTAAAATCATGATTCTGACGATGACGAGTATATCTAATACTATTTTTAGTGACGAACAGCGAGGTATGTTCGGTTTCTGCGGAGTGGCGACTTTTGTGCTGTTGACGGTACGTTTATGTTTGGTATTGCATTCAAGTTTTCGCAAAACCAAAGCACACTTCGTCAAGTGATAGATGATCAACATCAATTATAGTAACTTAGGAGGATAAATTCTATTGAAACCATAAGCTACGTTATTTATATTTTAAAACACGCTCACCTAGAGGCTAGTACGTATTATTGAAACTAAACTGCTGCAGGTGCAGGAGTCTTTCTCGGTGTCGGTGCTAATACGGAATACCTAATTCAAAGTGCTGGTTAAATGCTACTTTTCGTATTCTTGCGAGTTGATGATTCTAATGTGAATACTGGACGGTTTTTATTAATTTCTTTTATTAATAGATGTACACCAAAACTTAATTAAATACCGGCCAACTTACGTACACTGACATATGAATACAGTAAGTTCGAAACGTGATGTGAACCTAAACGAGAGGTCCATTTTGTTATTTAAGTTTGTTTCAACAGAATAGCATTTCTTACCCTGAGCATGCACACTTGTTCTAAAATGGATACAACTGAATGCATGGTGATTTTTGGTGTCAATTAGTGCGGATAAACGATTGTAGTTAGAACTTTTAATCGAATCGATGCAAACTAACTACGCAGACAGCGCTTCCGCACACTTGCGATCTGATTGCATGACGTTGACTACTGGGTAGGAAAACACTTTCTCCGGAATAAAAACAATTTTTGCATAAGAAAAAAACGGGTTGGAAAAAAAAACATTTCGCCTTCAATTTAACCCGTTTCAAATAATAAATATTGCTATTGCAATATTTATTTTAACATAATTTATTTAACATGGCCCACAACTTAAAATATGGAAAGTCATGTATGCATTGTTTAAGTACATATAAAAAGAGTTCTATTGATGAAACCTATTTCCTCACAGTACCGTGTCGCCGGCTTTATATAGAAACAATTTCATCCAAATCGAGAAATTATCAATAACAGTCTATTCAGGTATCAGACGCTCTGATGTTAAATTAAGCAATAAAAGGATTTCATTGTTCAATAACTAACACGATAGAACGGGGCGCGAATAGTCACGTACATAACTAGTTAGCAGAATAAACGTATATATGGACAGAGAGTTGTTTGAAGTTTAAAAAAGCAACATGAACGATGATTAGTGAAAAAATAGACATTTTTATTGACATTGATGAGCGACACAGGATCAACCACTATTGTCCATTTCGACGCATTGCATCAATACTCGATTTGATGAGAGAGGTTTAAGTTGATCATACAATTTCGGAAGTGAATTTGCTCTCCATTATTAGAAGCTGAACCGATCATTATTTATATTATTACAAACTTGTAGAATTGATGGATATTGAGGTATAAATAATGATACTAGAAAATATATTAGCTGTCTAGAGACATAATACAGGTTAAAAGTGAAATAACAGAAATATAATATGTAGGTCCTGATCACAAGATATTTTAGGTGTTCAAGAACGCAATGCGACGAATCTTAATACCTTCAGGAGGAGTAAAATACTGGGAAGAACAATTCTCATCCTACAAATGAATCTTGCCGCATTTAAAGACATTTGGAAAGGGATCATTAAAAAATAGGGATAGCAACTGCACTAAAATGTGCCACTGCCACGGGCAGCCCAGAAAGCTACAATCCTTTCCGTCGCCAAGCTTGAGCTCATATAATAGAACATGCTGGCACAAAATTAAATAAATTTTTGAGGGTCGTTATTTACTTTCACTGATCTTGTGGTATATAAACTGGTCAGTCTGTACGATTATTATTAATTAAATAATAGCGATTTTTTTTCCATAAATGAGAAAATGCGCTAAAAACATGCGCTAAAAAAACATTTCATGCACCGGTAGTTCTCAATTAAAACTATAGCGAGTACATAAGTTGAGACACATTCAGGCATAAACCGACGAGCTTTAAAGTTTAAACGATACACGTTTTTTTTTACGAGTTAAGAATTGGGTAGGAATATAAGATAACAATTATAATTTCAATATAGTGGGTCTAGAGCAGCAAGCGTGAACAAGTTCGATATTAAAAACAGCATATCATGTTTACGTCATATACATGATGGAAAAGGATAGTTTGAAGCATGAAAAATGTCAGATCTTAAAAAGATTCTAAAAATGAAGGCACGGACATCACGAGGTCGGCTTCACAGGCATCTGACGGTAAAGTTTAAGGACGGTTTCAACGGCCGCCGGGTCGGCCAGGGTGGACGTGTCTCCGAGATCCTCGAGGTTGCCCTTGGCGATCTGCCGTAGGAGTCTCCTCATGATCTTGCCGGACCGCGTCTTCGGCAGCGCAGGAGCAATCTGTTCGATAGACAATCTGATTTGGACCTGAGTACATAAACGTCAGAAATGCGTATGGTTGTTTCCAGCTCGTGAGAACAATGCTTCGTTGAAAAATGTGAAGAACGATGAATCTATAAATGCATCAAAGAAATGTTTTTTTGACTCTAGAAGCAGCTTAAAGAAAGCATTAAACTATGGGGAAGATTGTGGCTAAAGCCACAATCTTCAGAATATTGTTCTTCGAAACAGAATTGCATTGCTGCATATTATGGTCAATATCAGAGTAGTAAAAATCGTTTGCGTAGTAACTACAAATAATAACAATATTTTTTTTAGAGGGAAGGTCAATAAACGCAAAGAAAAAAGTCAGATTGATCATAGATGGAAGTTTAGTAACAGATATTCAAATAATTATGTAGATTCCTCGATTGACATCAATATTTTCAAATATTTGAATTTCATCAGTAATTGGAGATTAAGAAATTGGAAATTAAGAAATTGGAAACAATTTCTTAAACTTTCTCTAATTTGCGTACATTAAGAATACCAAAAGGGACTCCCATGCCCAATATCCATGTGAAAAAATATGTTTTTTTTCTCACACATTTCCAAGATGTGTGAGAAAATTTCTTGTATTCGCGAGCCATCCCAGAATAGTGCGTAAAACAAGGATAAACAAGAAAAAATATAACTCAGTACTCAATGCAGTGAGTGACAGAGAGCGCATTTTCTCGTCGACGAAAACGTGAAGTCACGGACGGACGGACGGACGGACGGACGGACATGGCGAGTACAATAGTGCATTTTTTCCATAAATGAGAAAATGCGCTAAAAAGCTACGTCAATAATTGCTTACGAGCATGAACTCAGGTACTGCATAGCTGGCAATGTTGTGTTTGACGCTCTCCCGGAGCTCGGTCTCGATCTTGTGCTGGGGGCTGGCCGAGTTCTCCTTCAGTACCAGGAAGGCGAAGATGGTCTCGCCCTTGAGGGCGTGAGGGCAGCCCACCACTGCAGTCTCCGACACTTCCGGGTGCTCCATCTGTCACGTCCTCAATAATTACCATCGTTGACGTATTATCTATCTTGAGGCTCTAAATAATCTATGGTTCGAAGATCCATGTTACCTTCACCAAGAATGGCAACAAATAATTAACAAAATGAAACATAAAATATGTACCAATGACGATAAGAATATTTTCTAAGACTGAGAAAATAGAACGTAATATTTTTGTTTTCAATTTTCAGATCTAATAACAATTAGTAAGGTTAGAAGAAATCAATCACTTATGCTCTCGTTGAAACTGGGTCGTGTTGAATCCCTAACAAAACTTAGAGGCTTGTGCGACCCTGCATTGGGGACGCCTAGGACCCGAGGAGCACGTAAATCAGCTTCTCTATGTCCGCTTCGGCTCAAGGTTCGAAAGACAGCCTCTAGGCAGCTTGCTAGCTCGGTATGACTTGGCTCGGCCAACCCTTGCCATACTCTCAGGCGAGTATAAAGTCGGATAGGAGATTCTGACCAGAAGCTGATTTTGATCGGGTGACCAAGCAGACCCAGAATAACTTTGTGCCGAGTATAGTGATTATTCGGCCCCTATCAAAATTTTGAGTTGGTGGCGACCCTGAATTAGGAACCGCCTAGGACTCGGACCGAACGTAAATCAGCTTCTCTATGTCCGCTTTTTGGTCTACATTCCGGTCCCCGAATCAGACAGCTACAAGCGCCTGGTACTTATATTTTGCCAACTCTTGCCCTACTCTCAAATGAGACTATAAAGTCGGCAAGGAGGTTCTGACTAGTCGCTGATTACGATCAGGTGGCCAACCAGGCCCAGAATATCTCTGACGCGAACATAGCAACTCTGGGGCGGAGGCTGAAACATACCCCGAATTTTGTTAAGGGCCGAAACCAAAGATGTCCCCGAATTTTGTTAGGGAAAGGGGTCGTGAATTATACAGCAAATGAGTTCCGTTGTTGCATATAACGTCAAGAAACGCACTCACCATGACATCCTCAACTTCTGCAGTGCCGAGTCTGTGTCCGGAGACGTTTATGACGTCGTCCATGCGGCCGGTAATGTGTAAGTAGCCCTCGTCGTCCCTGCAATAGTTAGCATTTAACTCCATGGTTGTGCTTGGGGTCAACTCCGGCGACAGGTCGGCGGTGCGGCCGGTATAATAAAGGCTCAAGAAACAAAAGAATAAAATGTCACTCAAGATAACAAACAAAAGCCATTCAAATATGAATATATTAAATACATCTCATCACTATTTCAAAAATTATAGCTTATATAGCCTATTGAAATATATTAAGTAACAGCAAGAAAGGGTTTAGTTCTCTTGTGTTGAGAGCTCTGGTAAAAGTTGCTGGTGCAGAATGAGGTGACAGACAAACATTAAACAGACTGAGAATGAAGTCATAACGCCAAATTATTTCTAGAAGGCTATCTTTCAAAGTAAATCCAATAAAATTGTAATTTAACAATACATGTAAATTGGGGCAAACACGCTAGGCTCGTTACTCCAAAGTTGATAGAATTCAGTAAGAATTTTTGATTAGCTACAATTTTCAAGACGAACAATACAATATTTGGTACGTTGTTTCAAAATGCAGAAGCTTGCGAGCCAACTGCAAATTTTAAACATATGATGCAAACCAGAGGGACCACAGCTTGGTCGTAAACGATGTTTTAAAACAGGAATCAGTTGATGATCGCTATATAGTTATTTCCTAAGCGCCTGTTGATGTGACATATGAAAAAATATAACTCAGTACTCACTGCAGTGAGTGACAGAGAGAGCATTTTCTCGTCGACGAAAACTTGAGGTCATGGACGGACGGACGGACGGACAGGCAGACAGACGGACATGGCGAGCACAATAGTGCATTTTTTCCATAAATGAGAAAATGCGCTAAAAAGGGCCTCACAACACCTGCGGGCGCCGTCGCCGGAGAAGTAGAGGCCGGCGTAGGGGGCGAAGTAAGTGTCGTGGTAGCGCTGGTGGTCGCCGTGGATGGTGCGCGCGATGCCCGGCCATATAGAGCTCACGCACAGCGCCCCTGTCGCGCCTGAGTCATAAACCGGCTTGCCCTGCGGTGTTTAGAAATGTAATTCAAGAACAGAAAGTTAATAATTTCAGAATTAGATTCAAACAATATGATAAAATTTCTGTTAATGCCTTAATTTTAGCACGGACGGCTTATATAGCAAATCTGGACTGGAATTGGAGCGGCAAACGCTTGCTGCGTGGAAATTCTTTAATTGATATGGCACCCCTCGGCTAATACATTGACAGCTTGGCAAATGTTTTACGTATCAAATTCTGACAGGAAAACACTTAAAAAATATAAATAGAATATTTCCTTGCAATTTTGGTAGTGCCCGCATTCGTGCAGAAAATGCTTCTTTCCAGACCCGGGTATAATAATCAACATTACACACACCAATTCCTCAATAACCTTCAAGAGGCAAATAAATATTGCCAAGCATAGCACTGTATATAATAATTCATCATTTCTCGCAAAGTACCTGACTATCGGATAGCACCGCACAGCACAGCACAGTACCTGACTATCAGACAGCACAGCACAGCACAGTACCTGACTATCAGACAGCACAGCACAGCACAATACCTGACTATCAGACAGCACAGCACAGCACAATACCTGACTATCAGACAGCACAGCACAGCACAATACCTGACTATCAGACAGCACAGCACAGCAC